>NW_011494919.1:1282563-1318081 GCF_000754665.1 Bison bison bison | reverse complement strand
TGATAAACATGTAAAAAATGTTCAAATAAAATTTAATAATTTAGTGTTGCTGAACACTGACCAAAAAATCAAAGATCTCAAACATTATGTAAAATATCCTATCCTTGTGATGAACATTGTCACTGTTCAAAATAAAGTGAAAAAGAATATCTTTGTACTCAGTTTTCTATTTACTATGTATATACAAAAATACATTACCAGTAAAAGCTGAACTTTTTGAATTTTTTAATTATTGTCATTAATTAGATGTTATTACATCTTAGGAGTTAGCTAAAAATATAGCTATCAGAAAAACAGCTGCTTTTTTCTTGGCTTTCTAATGACACCTATCAATAAATATTTGTAATTATTCATTGAATGATAGAAAAAATATGTTACAGCAGGACTTAGTGACTTGTTTCAGACAGTAAAAATGGAAAATGGTAAATTACAGTATAAAAACTTGGTAAATTCTACTTTAATTAAGTGATCAAGGTAAATATCACCAGCGATAGTCTTGATATTATGCACCCCCTGATATGAAACAATCAGAAAGGCACTTCACCTCTGTATTATTCTTTACCCAAGCCCGTAATTCCGATCTAAACATGAAATGACTCACACAAACTCAAACGGAAAGAAATTCTACAAAACATCTAACTGTTATTCATCAAAACAGTCCAGATCATAACAAAAACAAAAAACAAAAACAAGGAAAGACCGAGAAATTGTCAAGGATTATTTGCTGTTGTTTAGTTGCTAGGTCATGTCACTCTTTTGTGACCCCATGGACTGTAGCCTGCCAGTCCTTTGTCCGTGGGATTTCTGAAGCAAGAATACTGGAGTGGATTGTCATTTCCTACTCCAGGGGTTCTTCTTGACCCAGGGATAGAGCACATATCTCCTGAATCTCCTGCATTGGCTTTGAATTCTTTACCGCTGAGCCACCAGGAAAGCCTGCTAAGGATTATAGGAGGTCCCAAAATATGCAAAGACTAAATAAAGTGTACTATCCTAGATTTAGAATGGAGATTCCCTGGAGACACAGCTGGTAAAGGATCTGCCCACAATACAGGAGACCTGGGTTCGTTCCCTGGGTTGGGAAGATCCCCTGGAGAAGGGAACAGCTATCCACTCCAGTATTCTGGCCTGGAGAATTCCATGGACTATACAGTCCACGGGGGTCGCAAAGCATCGAACAAGACTGAGTGACTTTCACTTCCATCCTAAATTTGGATTAAGTCCTAGATGGATAAAGGACTTTAGAAAAACAAATGGTGAAATTTGAGTAAAATCTATAGTTTAGTCAATAGTATTATACTAATGATAAATTCTTAGGTTGGGCAAATGAACTACAGTTATATAAAGTGTTTACTTCAAGGGAAGCTGGTACATATAAGAATTCTCTGTATATCACTGCAATTTTTCTATAAATACAATATTTCAATATAAAAAGTTTAAAAATTCTATTAAGGAATACTGTCTTATACAAAATAAATTTCTCCATGTTCATCTTTTATGCAGACTTAACTAGCTATGGGATTTTATCTACACATAACTGATAGCAAATTAAGAAATCACTGCATTTACAAACTGGAAGCTAACTTTGAAAAAATTTAACTCTCTAAATATGAAGATACCAAGATTTTTTTTTTTACTTTATCTGAGACTTTAAGACATAGCCAAGACTAGTACATCACCAAGGCTAGAACTCAGAACATAGTCAAGCCTAGAATACAGCCAAGACTAGAACTCAGATGTCTGAATTCTCTATCATACATAATACTGAGCGAATCTTTGTGAGTGACATTACTACCCATCTTACCAATACTAACTCTAAATCCTCTAAGCAGTCCTTAGTTATTTTTCATTGTGCCTGATGTAGAGGAGCTGTGGATTTAATCAGGCAGATGACCTCCTTAGGTTCATACCTTAGAAAGTTTGCTATGGGATTTTTAAGGATCTCTTGGCTTGAGGGGAAGTGGGATTATAGACAAAAGTTCTTTCAGAAACTCCAGCAGAAGAGACCACTGGTGTATGAGAGAACTGAGGGCATCCACCAAGCTTTGCCACTAGAGCTAAAAAAAGGGGTTAATGAAAGTGGGATGGGAATGAGTGATTTATGGGACCACATGAGATAAAGAAGCTAGAAATACTCTACCTCTGAAATCAGGAATTCAAAACCTCTCTTTCCTTTCTACATCTGTTTTACCTTATTGGTTCTGCTACATTGATTTCTGGCCCTACTTAAACCTCTCCTTCATTAATGCTTGTGTGGCCTGTGTTATGTTTATCTCTCCAACCCTGAAGCCTCAGCTTGTCATTCAGGAACTCTTGGAAAAATAGTCAATTCTGCTCTTCTGTTTGTTCCTACAAGACAAACTCTGAGATCTGAATACTAAACAAGCCACTCCTCTTCTCTGAGGCCAATTTATCCACCTCCACATAGACCTGGTCTTACATATTAACAGTTATTTTTGGGCGGGGGGCAGTGGTCATCAACACTTTCCAATACTGGGCTTTTCTGTGTGTGGGCTTAAGGTCTCTTTAAGCCCTGTGTGCAATCTTCCCTCGGGTCAGTTACACCCTGCCGCTGTCTTCTTCCCAGATAAGCTGTTGGGTCATCTTGCTTTTGTTAGCTTCCCCCAGGGTTTGGCATTTCTGAACAACAGTCTCCTCCCTGTGGCTTCCTGGGTGGACTGAGAGCCGTAAGCCTCTATGTTGGTGCTTCAGAAGCTGGTGTGAAGCTACCGTGGGATTCGAACATTGGCTCAGATTTTAGTGGGTGGGGAGGGATCATGTTTTATCCAGGTTTCTGCCTAGCATCCGGTGCCTGGCTCTGAGTAGGAACTTGATATCTCTTTCCTGGATCACTTGAATAAAGAAAATAAATTTCAGTGTTAAAGCCAGAGAGTGGTACTCATTTGTAATTTGATTCATTACAGATGTGATTTGCTTGCATATTTTCTAGAACATCTCTGGTGCATCATGAGAAAGTTAAATTCTTAATGTTGTTTAGGAATGTTTTGACTTATTCTTTCCTATGAGGATTGATTCAAGTGTGTACCTGACTTTTAAAAAAAAATCACTGTTTCTACTCAGAATGCTATGACTATTCTAAAGTTTGGTCTCTAACTTTAATTTCAAAATAGACTTAATTCTGATATATCCTGACTTGCTGCTTTTCTCATCCTAGTCATTTTATCATTTAAACTGGTGCAAACAGTCCATCAGGTCTATAACAAGAGAACAATGACACAAAAAATGGAAATCTATACCAGGAACAGGTCCTATATCAACCCTTTTTGATTAATTCTCCCTTTCTTCTCAATGTCTAACTCATCCTGACTGAATCAATCAAAAAGCTATTACTTTCATACTTGGAAGTGTTGCTTTCAAAATCAATAAGAACACGGTTCATTTTTAATATGCAATATATTATAAAAATGAAAATTCCCATTTACTTGAGGTAGAAATTTTTGAAAAAATGCATGGTTGTTGGAAAACTTGCTGACTGCATATATATATATATATACACACACACATATACATTTATATATATATACATGTATCTGCATATATTATAATTATTCATTACAAGCTTTATATTTTATTTTATTAGCTTTTTAATAAAAAAAAGGCTCCCTGTTGGCTCAAAGGGTAAAGAGTCTGCCTGCAGTGTCAGAGACTTGAGACTTTGATCTCTGGGTCAGGAAGATCCCTGGAGAAGGAAATGGCAACTCAATCCAGTATTCTTGCCTGGAAAATCCCATGGATGGAGGAGCCTGGCAGGAGTCCATAGGGTCACAAAGAGTCGGACACGACTGAGAGACTTCACTTTATATACATATATGCATGACATATATTTTAAGAGAAAACAATGGATTGCTTCATAATGAATTTTTGCTCAAGTCTTTTGCATCTGAGTTATAGGCACTGAATGAATCAGCTTCTTCTACAAAGCGCCAGCTACAATGAATAGTTCTACATTAAAAAAAAGGCATCTCTAGCAAAAATTTTAAGATCTTAATGAGGATATTAAAAGCAGGTAGCTGCATAACTAATTATCCTATTATTTATTAGTAGGGAATATAGAGAAGCTCTGGCTTATATTTGAGATAATTATATGGATTGTACATCTGTATTCAGGAATGTGTTTTCTGATATGCTTCAATCACCATTCATCTATACACCTATTAAATTAGGTAGTGGTTTAGTAGCTCAATCATGTCCGACTCTGCAGTCCCATGGACTGTACTCGCAAGAATCCTGGAGTCGGTTGCCATTTCCTTCCCCAATAATAATTATGCATGCTTGTAATATTGAACTAGGGACCATGATTATAGTCAATGTCTGTGTAAGATTCTTTTATTCTCTTTGATTTATTTCATTTCAAAGTATGCAATCTGGTATGAGATTATATAATCATGTATAAAACAAGGAACTTGTTTACCAGAATATCTTAATATCAGATTATGTTGGTAAAATGAGTATTAGGTAATGAAAGTTATTATTTTGATATATATTACTTTTATTATTGTATCACTACAGCTTTTTTACTGACCATCCCTGAACTTTCTGTATTCTTTCTTTAGATGTAATCAAATGGTCATGGAAGAAAAGTTCCTAGATCATCAGAAGTTGACAGTTTTCAATGTGGTGTGTGTGCTTAGTCTTAGAGAGAATTGAGTTTGGTGCAGGAGTGATGGATGAAGTTTTACTGAGTGATGGATAACTGCTCATTCTGTTAATGGCATATCATCTATCAACTAGTTTTGATATGGTTGATCACAAGATGTTGCTGACTCAAATTTTGTGGATTAACTGAGGTGAAAGTGATACCTGTTTGAAGTTTCACTAATGCAAAATTTTTCCCCTCTTGGAAGTAGGATGGATTAAATTATCTGTCGAAATGCTTTTCCATATAAGTTCTTTACTGTCAAATTTCTTGTTCTCTCAACCATATCTCTTCTGTATTAGCTGAAATAGAGCCTTATATTATTAGATGATTTTTCTGTGTCATGGAAACTTTTTGTCTCCAAATCTACATTCCTTTCTACAAGGTTTTTATTTTTAAGAAAATGAGGTGGATTTCTGGTCCTCTGTGCCAGGGTAAGCTCTCTGTAGCCCATCCTTTACATTGATTGCAACTGACAACTTGAAAAACTACAATAAACAACTAATTCAGGTCTCTGAAGAGTAAACAAAGGGAAAGGATTATGAAACATGGTCAAAATTTAGAGAGGCAACCTTCACTGATACAAGTGTCCTGTTGTTTTTCTCTCAATCAAAATAAAAGAGAATAAAATTGACAAGAAGACAGTCCAGGAAAATAAACATTATGAGACAAACAGGGGGAAAAAAAAAGAAGCAGAGTTAGAACCAGGAAGTTAGAATTATCTGAAAAAGAATATTAAATTTAAGAATATTAAAGAAGAGACTTTTAAATATGTGAACCAATTTTTAAAATGGAATAAAAATATAAGCAAGGAAAAATGGTGTAAAATAGACTGATAATTCATTTGTTTCCATTTACCTTGTTTGTATTGATCAACTCGTTTCAAAGACACTCTTGATCTCTTTTTTAAAGGAATATTTCTTGTATATATCATAATATTGAGTATTGCTTTCTAATAAATACTATTAGAATTTCAAAAAATAAATGATCATTTACTTTTGTTGACAGGGTAGATATATTTTTCTAGTCATTATTTTTATAATTTTGCCTGTACTTAAATTCCTTCTCATTTCTTTAGATAATATCTAATGGTTCCATACTGAGTGGCAATAAAATTAGAATAGGTGCTATTTCTAATTTATCTGCTCCTTTTGTGCTATTCAGTTTTTGTAATTGGGCATTTATTAATATTTGCTTGTACTGTTTAATATGTGTATATTAATATGGGTGAATTGTGAGCCTTAAAAATATTCTGTTACTCTCAGCTGTAACATATGAGACTATCAGGGAGATAATTCTGCTTTTTACATCTTTTACTCACTCCCTCCTCTTAACTTTTATGGTTGGATCATTTGTACACTGTCAGAACTGTCCATAAAATGTGTTTTTCACATTTTCTACACAATTTTCCCCTTGAGTCTACAGACAAATGCATTTGATGCTCACTACTAGTCTTAATGGGGGCTTCCCTGGTGGTTCAGACAATGCAGTCTGCCTGCAATGCAGGAGACTGAGTTAATGATAGTAGTCCTGATCAGCAACACATTGACTGAAGTTTTCCCTCCAGTAAAAAGATTTTACTTCCTTGAAATTATAGATGTTCCTAACTGTAGACTTTACAGCTGATGGATATTCTGGGAGGATAAAGATAAAGCTATTAGCTTCTTTCTTGTCTTGATTAACTTGTACATATCGCCTCCTATATTCTTGGTGTCAACTTGTTGCTGTGAAAAACTGACGTCCCATTGTTTTTCCTTTCTTATATATGTCTTGACCTTTGCACTTAACCTTCCAAATAATGCCTTCTTAATCATTAAAGTTCAATTATTATACAATGATTTGTCTTGGAATTGAACCTTCTGATATCATAAATATATATATATACATATATATATAAAAACTATATAGGTATACATATTATATCTATACCTATATGGTTTACCTTGGCCTAAGATAACTTTTTCTAATTCTGTTTTATTTTCTATATTTCTGTTTCTTTGGAAAGAGAAGGTTAATTTTGTTTTCTTCTCTCACGTCTCTTTATGATTCTTACTTTCTTTGAGACAGGTCTTTCTTGTTTTGTTTGTGTTAATCTTTTCTAAAATGATTTCTACTTTTAATCCCATTTCTTTCATGAATCCTGCTACTTTCAATTTCACTCTCTGGCCATCTCTTCTTGAGACCTCGTGTTTCATCTCCTGGTCTCTATATATTTTAAGTTGTTTAAATTTACATTGGCATGTACAAATGTTCATTACATTTTTCTTGTTTCATAACAACATATTTCTGATGATTAAAAGAGTTGATGTTTTCCTTTTCATCTTTGTTCTTATGGTATCTTTCCTGGATGCTAAGCAAGTTCCTTTAGTGTTTCTCATATCTGAGTATTCCATTTTCTTGACTAGCTAACAGCAGGAGTTTCTTGTAGGAAATGGGAAAGAAGTTATAGCTTTGTGCAGGCACCACAGCTCCAGGGCTGTCTCATCATTTTCTGTAATGATAAACTACCTCCTCCTGGTTTGAGATATTATAGATCTACTGCTGTTTTGATTCCCAGAACCCAAACTAGCTCGGGACACCTTCCATCTGCACGCTTATCCTTTCCTGTTTCCCACTGCCCTGCCGCAAGTGAAATAGCCCTTGCGGTCCAGATTGATTCATTCAGTGTTAGAAATTATACTTTGTAGTTTGTTTTCTGAGGTTTTCCACCTCTGAGGATTTTTCTCTCCACTTCCCTGAGGACTCTATCCTGTTAGCTTTTAACTGTGCTCCAGCATTTCTGACTCTGGCTGGGGCTTCTCCTCTGGATTCAAACACTTGTTTGTGGATTTCTAGTAATCTGCCACCATCAGCTGCCCCCACCATTTCAGTTTATTTCTTCTCCCGAATCCTGACTTGCCTTGAGTACTTCTTAACTCAGTTCAGTAGGGTTTGTGACAACTTGTAAGATTTGGAGTAGAGGGTCTGTCTTTATTTCATGCACTTGCTGAAAATAAAGTTTATAGTTTTTATTTTTGTTTTTCCCTTCTTGTTTCTCGGAGAAGTGATATGACTAAGCTGCTACTGTGGAAATGTACAAATCTTTGCACATGTTTCAGTGACAGAAATGAAATACTTAAACTTACCGTTACTTCATATGCTTTTACATCTACCAATTTTCATAAAATTTAGATTATATAAATTAATTTAGTTTTAAGTTTTTTAAGCATAATTTTATTGAGGCTTCTTTTTTTTTTTTTTGAAATGTTCGATGCAGGATACAGGAAGCTTGGGGCTGGTGCACTGGGGTGATCCAGAGGGATGGTATGGGGAGGAAGATGGGAGGGGGGTTCAGGATTGGGAACTTGTGTACACCTGTGGCGGATGCATGTTGATGTATGGCAAAACCAATACAATATTGTAAAGTAAAAAAAAAAAAGAAAAGAAAAGAAAAAGAAAGTATAAAAGAAAAAAAAAACTCCCCCAAATTTAGAACAATTTCAAAAAATAATTAAAAATAACTTATTCTTTTGTGAGGAAGGACTGAAAACTGGTATCTTTTGAAGATTCTTTTTTTTGGCCATAACTTCCGAGTACTTCCTTGTATCGTAAACTTTCCTTTATTACCTGCATAAGCACATAATTATCCCCGCTCCTCAGATTGCCTATTACGTGGCAGCCTTGGTAAATCTAGTGAATGGACACCAGATGTCACTGTTGGATGAAATGAGCGATTCTGCTAATCCCACTGTCTCTCATCTGAAAGTGCCTTTCCAGGGTCCAAATCCTGGGGTTTACTGATAAAGAGAGAAAAAAATAATAAAATTAAACTCAGAACCCTGAGTCAGTTTCATAACTTGGCCTGGCACCTTGGGGCATGGGACATAAGCCAGCTTTGCAATTAACTGAACTTTTTTATTTTAAATGAAGCATACTTTTTCAGTTTACTCTGCATGGTGGAAAATGACTTGTGATATTAGAATTCTAAATTCTTGCGTCTTACTTTGTGCAATTGTTTCCCGTTTTTTTTTCAACACATACCTGTAGGTTTGACTCTAGCAGCATTCCATCTGTTCACATGGTGCTTTTAAAACGTATGTGACATTGGGAATCATGGCTCACAGCAGAGGCATTTAGAATCAAAATGCAGAATTGAGCACAGTCAGAATGCTTTATTTTAGTATATCCATCTCTTAAAATTCATCTCCTAGTGTCTTTTACTATGCATTGTTATATTTTGCAGGTGCCCATGTTTCAAATTTGGGTACTTTTATTTTTCAGATGGTTTTTATTCTTTGTGAGAATAGAGAAAATAACAGTGTTTCCCAAATGTTTCTAAGATATTTAGGTTCTTACTTGTGTCTGTTATCTTACTTTGTCTACCCGCTGACTTTCTGAGTGATTTCTCACTTAGCAGGTCAGAAATTCTTCTGAGTTACACCTTATGTCCAACTGGTATATTGTTTGTTACTAATTAATTAAGTTCAAGTTAGTTTTTAATTTTAAACTTCATAACTTATTCCTACTCTACTATTTTAATTTTGTTTCACAATCCTTTTATAGAAGAAACACCAATCAAAGTAGCATAACATTTTAATTTTCATTTTATCAGCTCCTAATTGGCAAGTATATATAATTCTTGCTGTCTAATGTGTGGGTATAGTGGTTGAGAGAGTGACTATTTCTGACTTTTTTCAGAAAAAGTGACCCAGAAGGCACAGTCTGTCTTTGGGGCACACTGAAGTTAAAATTATTGAATGGATTTCTGTCATTATTTGTTTTGATCCCACTTCTGCATTTAAATTTTGCTACTTCGGAGTGAGATGGGAAGGATAAAGGCTTTTTCACCCCAGCACTGAGCACAATACTACTTTGCCAAGGGTAGAAACCCACTAGTTGGTGGACTGATGGAAGAATGATTGAGGCTACATTAAATACTTGTCATGCTTCTTCCTGACATTACTATTTTGAGGCTAATAATATGAAGCACACATAAATAGAAGAAGAAAATGATATTGATTAATTAAGATAGTAGGATGGGAATTTATACACTCATTTGTTAGATAATTTTTTATTGAGCACCTACTATGTTCTAGGTGTTAGGGTTCCTCTCTTGTGAAACTCACAATCTAATTTGGCAAAGGAGCTGGTGAGTATTTTTGTGATTTTGTTTTGTTTTGGAAAATAAAAAAGCAATCAGATAAAGCATTTTCCCAAAAAAGATCACTTTAAAATATTTAAAATACTCCAGAAAATTCATGAAATGTGTTTTAGGAGACAAATCCATATGATTTAACAATATAATCATTTATTCTACTTCACAATTTCTCTGGTGGTTAGGTTTTGGCAGACGTGAAGTGGTAGGTGTTAAATTCATATTGTAACAGATTGGGTTACAATGGAGTTCGAACTTTCGTTCAAACACCAACAACTGAAATGCTGTAAAGTCAAAGTGAATTCTCCATGCAATGGCGCAATTGCAATTTTAGCATGCCTTGTTAGTATACATGTCAGTTATGTTTTGTTTTTTTCCTTTCTCTACAGTTATTACCATCTAAGAGAGACATATGGTATGTCAATGGTACAGCTTATTAAGGTGTTTGAGGAAGAAATATTAAGAATGTGTACCAGATGGTATTTAGCTCCATAAGAGCACAGATGATTACCAGGTAGTTGCTTCTGTTTTTTCTCCTTGATATTCATATATAACTCATAGCACTTGTAGAAACATTTTAAAAAATACCAATGTATTATCTTTGAGGATCTCCCTGCATGTTTTGGCACAGTAGTTTGGTGTTAACTGACTACATTATTTCCAACTGTAAAACAACCCATTTAAGGTAGAAGGAAAAGACACCCATCTCCATGGTGTTCCCAGAATTCTAATTAAAAAAAAAAAAACCTGATGTGTATGTGCACCAAATCAAGCTTTGAATATTACAAATATTTCACTGTTACCATAAGGATGGTTTTCATAATTACATCAATCAGTAGTAAAGAAGTAAAAAGCGAAATGCAAAAATCTAAAATACAAAATCTACTTCAAAATGTGACTTAGAGGAAAGCATGATAAATGAGTTGTAAAAAGAAATATGGTCTATGCTGCATGGCAGGGGTCCTCAGCCTCTGGGATCTAATGCCTGATACTCTGAGGTGGAGCTGATGTAATAATAATAGAAATAAAGTTCATAATAGCAGTAGTATGTTTGAATCATCCCAAAACCATCTCCTTGCACCCCCGATCGATGGAAAAATTGTCTTCTATGAAACCTGTCCCTGGTGCCAAAATGGTTGGGGACCACTGTATATGGTTTAGGAGGTAGCTTCATATAAGGCAAGCAACCTGAAAAGACCAGGAGTGGTAGCCTGCCATAGCATGTGGAAGAGGAAATTAACATGGAAAAAATTAGTAATATCTCCATTATGTGATGGTAGCCAGCCAAAAAATAATAGCAAGCAAGAAAACGTTTGGAATAAGCACTGAAGTGACTAAATTAGATTTGTGAAAATGGGAAAGCCAAATGCCTTAAGGCAAACTGCAGGTATGAGACCAACAAATCAGAGGTCAATCTAATGATGTGTTTAATGTTAAATGAATATAACTACAATGTAAGCAGCATATGTGCTTTTCTTTGTGTTTTTTTTCCTATCATTCTATGATAAACATGTGCATTCTTTGCATACTAGATTCTCATTTCATTGTCAGTCATACAGTTTGCCTTCGGATAACAGGAGCCCTTTGGTTCACCCTTTGGAGAAACTGATGTCTTGCAATGTGGACTGAGCTAGGGGACCAGCCTTTGTTTAAAATCACCAGCTGAGGCAGAGTCACCTCCACTGAAAATATACACCTGCTTAATCTTTAAGCATCAGTGGGAACAGCCTACTTGGAGAGAAACTAAAACTTGGCCTTAGCAGGCTCAGGGCTGCTGCTGCTTAATTGCACTGAATTTGGGATACTGGAACGTTCACGGAAAGTTTCAATTTGCCACAACTTTCGTACTCCAAGCCTTATTTCCTGTCACACAAACACAGAACTGTTCTCTCATTACTAAAGCTGCCAGTTTGTTTGTTTGTTTTTTTTTCCCCTCATGGATTAATGTCCCTACCCTGCTACTCCTCCAAGCAGAAATAAAATTCCTAGTTTTATGTACTCCAGCTAATGTATACTTGAGTTTCCATTTCCAAATGACCCACCTCCAAAAAGTAGTTTGCAAATTCCCAGGAAAACATATGTTGCTCCGTTGTCTGTGCTTTCAAAGCACTTGGTTCAGAATGTGAGTATCTGGATTCCACTTCTTCAAATCACTTCATTGTGTGACCTTGAACAAGTCACTAATATCTTTGGGCCTCATTTTCTCTTCTATAAAATTAGAATAAGAATGTGAAACTCACAGGACTTTACAAGGGTAAAATGAGATGATGTTTATTAAGTACTCAGTGTAATATCTGCATCCAGAAGATGCCGTGACTCTGTGTTTTATGGTACTGATGCTAATGAATAGTCTTGGTACTTGCTGTACATCCAACATTCCTCTAAGTGAACTTTATGTGTGATAATTCATTTAATGGTCACTAATTGTTATCCCTATTTCAGAAATGTACACTGAAGCAGAGAGACTTTAAAACTTGCCAAAGGTCACATGTTAGAAAACAGTGGAGAGAATTTGACTCAAAAGATGTGGCTCCAAGGCCACACTCCCATTTCTATCTACTGCTACTCCTACTATTATGACAACTCCCACTCTGCTTCAGTGCTTATCACATTGCTTTATATTTTATTAATTTATGTGCATTGCCCTACAACTAGTTTAAGAGCTTCTTGAGGGTGATTTATTTATATTTTCTGCCCATCTAGCATGCCTGGCCCATACTAAAAACTCATTAAAAATTTACTGGGAAATGAATTAACAAAGACCAATAAACATGAAAAGAAATTTAAGAATTATAAATGACTTAGAAGCTCTTTTTTTTTTTTCCACAACTGTGTACTGATCTCCACTACTGTATAGATGTGTGTTTATATTGTGAATATGTATCAATACATTTCAAGAATTACTATTGACAAACTGTGTGTGCATATATATGTAAAGGTATGTATATATATATAGAGAGAGAAAGATACAGAAAAAGCCTTGTTCTTTTTGATGGAAAATTCTCAATAGAAAATACCAACAGCTAATCTTCACTGTGAAAATATGTTGGTCAAAAAAAAAAAATATGTTGGTCATTTTACTTGATTTTAGCATGTCTGAAAGTTATGTCAGGAGAAACAAGTTTTCTGAATACCTAAATCAGATTTTAGTGACATTTTTAAAGCATTAATGACAGAAAAGCAGAGGATTCTTTCAGGTATTAGTTTCTGCCATTTTAGTCACATGTTTACCAATATTTTGGCTACTTTTTATATAAAGACCAAATGGTTGACTACAGTAGACTTAAGGGGTAAAATTAAGAGATGAATTTTAGGCTTCTTCTCTTAAAGTTTTCAAGTGCCTTAATGAGAATTGCACTAACCCAATAAAGAAATGGGGATGTTTCTAGTTTCTGTGGCATTCTTTAGCATATCCTCAAAGTAAAGGAAAATATAAAAAAAGTAGTTGTAATAGTGAAACAATTAATTTGGGTCTAAACATATATTTTGCTCAATAATTTGGGCCATGTCTCAACAACTCAGCATTTTATTTATCTAGTTAGAAGTCTGTGTATCATGTTTGCTGCTTCTACCAAGGAAGATTTCTATGTAAAAAGCTTTCCTTTGTGAAACTGAGTGCTAGAAGATGAATGAGGAAAAGTTGCTTGTTTTCATTAAAAATTAGGACTAAATGAATCATCTATTTTAAATAATTTTAGATATAATGTAGGCAATTACATAATTGAAAATAATACTTTTGAATGTCTGTTGCATCTGTCTACTAGTATTACCAATATGGAAATTAATATTATTGTTATTTTTAATATTATCATTTCACTATCATCATATCCACAAAGTAGAATATGAAAATAAATTATTGAATATTTATAATCATATTCACAAGTATTATACAACAATGAGAAAAAATGGCTATTGCTTTACACAGTATAGATGGATCTCACTAATATAATTTTGAGCCAAAGAAACCAGACACAAAGAAGCATTATTTGTGGTTCTGCTGCTACTGCTGCTGCTAAGGCGCCTCAGTCGTGTCTGACTCTGTGCGACCCCATAGACAGCAGCCCACCAGGCTCCCCCATCCCTGGGATTCTCCAGGCAAGAACACTGGAGTGGGTTGCCATTTCCTTCTCCAATGCATGAAAGTGAAAAGTGAAAAGTGAAAGTGAAGTCGCTCAGTCGTGTCCGACTCTTAGCGACCCCATGGACTGCAGCCTACCTGGCTCCTCCATCCATGGGATTTTCCAGGCAAGAGAACTGGAGTGGGGTGCCATTGCCTTCTCCGATTTGTGGTTCTACAAAAGTTCAAAGTGGATAAAAATAAGAGAAGAATTGTAGAGGAAGGGAGTTAGTGTTGAGAAAGGAGGCATGAAGTGGGCTTCTGATTTGCTGGTGATGTTCTATTTTTGATATGGTTGGAAGTGACTCAGGTGTGTTCACTTTGTGGAAATTCATTTAGCTGTAATTTTCTATATACAAGTCAATCAACTTTTAACATCAAAGACAAAGTAAAAGTAGTAAGTGAATCAGAAAAGAGATGACCTTGTGGAGAATGTAATTAATATGGTCAAATTCAGTTTTAAATTAAGTCTGTGCTCAGTTGTGTCTGACTTTTTGAGACCCTATGAGATTTTCCTGGCAAGAATACTGCAGTGGGTTGCCATTTCCTCCTCCAGAAGGTCTTTCCAACACAGGGATCAAACTCACATCTCCTGCATTGCAGGTGTATTTCTATGGCTGAACCACGAAGGAAGTCAGAATTAAGTTTAAATGAGCATTAATAAGCAGTTGAGAAATTTCTTAATTAGAAGGTCATTGGTGACTTTTATCAGAACACTTTCTCTCCAGTAGTGAGGGGTTGAAATCAGAAGACAATGTGGTGAAGAACAGATGGGTGAGTTTGCGTATTAGGGAATGCTTTATTCTTTCTGAAACTCTTATGACTTTTTGCAAGGCATAAACAATTGTATTGAAGAGACCCCAGATGGTTGTTTTGTTTTTAATATCTTGCTGTTTTCTTATACAAGCATTTTATTTAAATCATTAGAGAAATGTACAACTTTTTTCTGATTTAAATCCAATCACAATGATTTTTTTCTTGCTATATATTAATACAATAGCTGTGTGAGCTCTAGAGTAGATCTGTCATTAAAAAATTGAATGCTTTCATATGTTTTTTTGCCATTTATCTAATAGTTTTAATTACGAACAGTTGAGGGAGGATTTTTGTATGTCTTAGTAGCAGTTTAATGTACTTATCTGTTCACACCCATGACTTCAAACATATATTTGAAAATTTTCATTATGACTCAGCCAGCACAAGTTAAATGTGCTCTCAGTAGCTGTAGCTATAGCCAGTGCTTAGTTGACATTCCTCATTGTGCAGAAAGTAAAGTGAATTCTTGAATCACAATGGGAGCTGTCTATTAACCATTGGCTGTAGCTACTGAAAGCAGATTTAGGAGTGATTCTACCTATCCCAAAAGCATAATATAGAGATTATATAATGATGGACTTTGAATCACTTCAGCCCACATATGAATTTCATTTGCCATATTCTTTAGTTACTGTGTTTGTCATTGAAAGCGAAAAGTGAAAGTGAAGTCGCTCAGTCGTGTCCAACTCTTTGGGAACTCATGGACTGTAGCCTACCAGCTTCCTCCGTCCATGGGATTTTCCAGGCAAGAATACTGGAGTGGGTTGCCATTTCCTTCTCCAGGGGATCTTCCCAACCCAGGGATCGAACCCCGGGTTTGTTTTTTCGTTATTACTTTTAAATGCCACATTGCCATAAGGCAGTACCTGTGCTCTCTAGATTGCCACAATTTTGGTGCTTTACTATTTCTGCCTTTGAGGATAGAAGTATAATATAGTTAATGAAACCATGGGCTCTGGAGCCAGCCTACCTGGTTTCTGAATCCCATTTTCATCATGAGCTTGAGCCATTACTGAATATTTCTGTATCTCTAGTTTCTCATCTTCAAGCTAGGAATAGTAAAATTTTGTGCTTTTTAAGTATAGGGACAAAGTTATAGAGCTAGATTGTGCTTAGAATTGGAGTGATGTGATGATATAGGGCCCCTAATCCTTGCTGGTAGGATCAGTCGAGTCAGTGCAGCCAATCTAGAAAGCATAGTGGCAGAATTTAATCTTAATATACATGTACATGCTTTGACCTCAAATTTATGCTTCTGTGTATACTTATTTGAAAGAAATTTTAACATAAGTACATAAGGAAACATGCATCAGTGCATTTATTGGAACATTTGGAATAAAGGGAACAAATTGTGCAAGAATTATAACATTTGTGTGACAGCAGTAGGAGGCACCCTGAATATCTATTGCAGGGGGAGTGGACAGTAAAATGTAGCAGATGCACATCACGGAGTACTTACAGCAGTTAGACACAGAAAATTAAATGCATGAATAGTAAAGTGGATGTAGTTCAAAGGTCTAAGGCTGACTAATAAAAGTTAGAAACAGTGAATTCTAGAGCATAACATTATCTACATGAATGAAAAATACATGTACCAAATACACATGTTGCAACTCACCCACCCAAAAAGATACAGGTTAAACACAGACACATTAGAATCTTAACTCTAAGTGGGGGAGGCAGAAAGTAATGGCAGTGGAAGTATAAGAAAAAAGAGGAATAAATAAATAAGACACAGAGAATTATATTGATATGCCACGGTCTGAGGATTCTGAGTTCATACCTCTGCACCTGAGGCCCAACAAAGAAATTAAGATAATTAAGTGGGAGTATGAATCGCATAGTATTTTTCTCATAAAAGATGTGGTGAGGACTAAATGAGTTATCACTTAAAACAGTTTTACTATTACCTGGCTTATATATACTCAATAATGTTTGGTATTCACTCGTGTGTGTAACTTGCTAAGATCAAGAAGGCATTTTAGTTGTGAAGCCAGGTATAAGAGTGCTCATTGGGAAAGTATTTTAACCTTGCTTGTTTATTTATTTTACCATGATGACAATAAAAAGTTAATGATTAGATACCTATAAAACTACTATTTCTTCTTAACTAGTTCTTCTCTCCCTTACAGTTATAGGAATTTCAGATACATGAATTGCAAGTGAAAGTCGCTCAGTTGTGTCCCTCTCTTTGCGACCCCATGGACTACACAGTCCATGGAATTCTCCAGGCCAGAATACCGGAGTGGGTAGCCTATCCCTTCTCCAGTGGATCTTCCTGACTCAGGAATCCAACTGGGGTCTCCTGCATTGCAGGCGGATTCTTTAGCAACTGAGTTATCAGGGAAGATCATATCAGGTGCATTGCAAAAAGAAAAAGACACATTTGCTTAGAGCATAAGGGATTTTAGCCAATGTAAATGAATCAGAGAGTTTTAATTCACAAGGGTTCAAATTCATTTAGGCCTGTCATATCCCGCAAAAGAAAATCATCAGCCAGAAAGGGGCAGTCAGGCATGATATTAAACAGCTGAACGTGGCAGAATAATCACTGTGTCGTTATGGAGTCCCATTCAGTACATCTGAGCTTGAGCTATTGCCATTGTGTGAGATTTTCTCCCTTCATAAATTTGTCCTTTTTTCCCCCTAATATAATTATCTTGAAGTTTTCTCTGGAATGCAAATTACAACTGAGTAAGTTCACTGAGTTATAATTTTTGAAATATTTGATTAAAATGTTCAATAATTTTAAGTTGTAAAGTGTTTCCATATGAGAGGAATGCTTTTTTGTTGTTGTTTATTATAAAGTAAAAGGTAGGATGTATTTCCTAGAGAAGAACAGCATTCTTCCTAACTGCCTGAACATCTAAATAGAAATAATTGCACAACTGCAAGATCCATTCCTCACAGAAAAGTGAAAGCCAGTGGTTTTTTTAAGCTCAGTGGTATATTTCTAGAAAGGTTCATTTTCAGGTCATTCAGTAGCTTGACAACAGTGAAGTAAAAAATTCACTGAATTATTAATAAAGAACAACTTACTTTAACGTTTCCCTTTAGAGTTAGTGAGCAAAGGCAGAGAAAAAAGTAATAAACATGTGTTATGTAATCTAAAACATATGTTTGAGTAGTATATGATGAGAAAAGAGATTCATTGTCAGTTTTCACAGGACATCATTTTTATCAAGAGACTCAGAAATATTTGTTTTATTTCAGAAAAGTAAGAGGAAGACAACCTAACCAATTGCTTCTTAGTGAACTCTTTTAGTCTGAATACCAAACAGAAGATTTGTAGGCAGTCCAGGAGATAGGTATATGTATATTCACTTTTGAATCATCTTTATTTGTATGATATATGTGATCCAAAATATCTCCTGGCAACCAGATATGCTTATTCTTTGCTGTTTATTGTTTTTTTTTTTTAATTTAAAAAATGTTTATTAGATTTACAAGGTTGTGTTGATTTCAGGTATATAGCAAAGTAAATCAGTTATGCATATACATACATCCATTCCTTTTTAGATTCTTTTCCCATATGGGCCATTACAGAGTACTGAGTAGAGTTCCCTGTGCTATGCAGGGGGTCATTATTAGTTATCTATTTTATATATAATAATGTGATATATATCTCTCAACCTTTTGGTTTATCTCTCCCCACTTACCCCTGCTAGGCTGTTTTCTACATCTGTAACTATGTTCCTGTCTTGTAGATAGGTTCATTCGCACCTTTTTAAATAAGATTCCACATTTAAAAACAATATCATATGATATTTGTCCTTTTCTGTCTGACTTTGTTCAATATGATAATCTCTAGGTACATCCATGTTGTAGCAAATGGCGTTATTTTATCTCTTTCAGTTCAGTTCAGTTTAGTCACTCAGTCGTGTCCGACTCTGCGACCTTATGGAATGCAGTATGCCAGGCTTACCTGTCCATCACCAACTCCCGGAGCTTACTAAACACATGTCCATCGTGTCAGTGATGCCATCCAATCATCTCACCCTCTGTCATCCCCTTCTCTTCCTGCCTTCAATCTTTCCCAGCATCAGGGTCTTTTCTAGTGAGTCAGTTGTTTGCATCAAGTGGCCAAAGTATTGGAGTTTCAGCTTCAGCATCAGTCCTTCCAATGAATATTCAGGACTGATTTCTTTTAGGTTAGACTGGTTGGATCTCCTTGCAATCCAAGGGACTCTCAAGAGGCTTCTCCAACAGCACAGTTCAAAAGCATCAGTTCTTCCATGCTCAGCTTTCTTTATAGTCCAACTCTCACATCCATACATGACTACTGGAAAAAACATAGCTTTGACTAGACGGACCTTTGTTGGCAAAGTAATGTCTCTGCTTTATAATATGCTGTCTGGGTTGATCATAGCTTTTCTTCAAAGGAGCAAGCATCTTTTAATTTCATGGATGCAGTTAGCATCTGCAGTGATTTTGGAGTCCCCCAAAATAAAGATGGTTGGATTTGGACATGAGTTTGAGTAAACTCCAGGAGTTGGAGATGGAAAGGGAGGCCTGGCATGTTGCAGTTCATGAGGTCCCAAAGAGTCAGACACGACTGAGCAACTGAACTGAACTGAAAATAAAGTCTCTCACTGTTTCCATTGTTTCTGCATTTATGTTCCATAAAGTGATTGGACCGGATGCCATGATCTTACTTTTCTGAATGTTGAGCTTTTAGCCAACATTTTCACTCTCCTCTTTCACTTTCATCAAGAGGCTCTTTAGTTCTTTTTCACTTTCTTCCATGAGGATGATGTCATCTGCATATCTGAGGTAATTGATATTTTTCCCAGCAATCTTGATTCCAGCTTGTGCTTTCATCTAGCCCAGCATTTCGCATGATATACTCTGCATGGAAGATAAATAAGCAGGGTAACAATATACAGCCTTGAGGTACTCTTTTCCTGATTTGGAACCAGTCTGTTGTTCCATGTCCAGTTCTAACTGTTACTTCTTGACCTGCATACAGGTTTCTCAAGAGGCAGGTCAGGTGGTCTGGTATTCCCATCTCTTTCAGATTTTTCCAGTTTGTTGTGATCCACACAGTCAAAGGCTTTGGCATAGTCAATAAAGCAGAAGTAGATGTTTTTCTGGAACTCTTGCTTTTTTGAGGATCCAACAGATGTTGGCAATTTGATCTCTGGTTCCTCTGACTTTTCTCTTTTTTTTTTGTATTTGTATTTTTTAATATAAATTAATTACTTTAATTGGAAGCTAATTACTTTACAATATTGTATTGGTTTTGCCATATGTCAACATGAATCTGCCATGGGTGTACATGTGTTCCCCATCCTGAAACCCCCTCCCACATCCCTCCCCGTACCATCCCTCTGGGTCATCCCAGTGCACCAGCCCCAAGCATCCTGTATCATGCATCAGACCTGGACTGGCAATTCGTTTCATATATGATAATCCGGCTTGAACATTTGGAAGTTCTTGGTTCACATACTGTTGAAGCTGGTTGTAGAATTCTGAGGGGTACTTTGCTAGCATTTGAGATAAGTGCAATTATGTGGTAGCTTGAATGTTCTTTGGCATTGCCTTTCTTTGGGATTGGAATGAAAACTGACCTTTTCCAGTCCTGTGGCCACTGCTGAGTATTCCAAATTTGCTGGTATACTGAGTGTAGCACTTTCACAAAATCATCTTTTAGGATTTGAAATAGCTCAACTGGAATTCCATCATCTCTACTAGCTTTGTTCATAGTAATGTTTCCTAAGGCCCACTTTACTTTGCATTCCAGGATGACTGGCTCTTGGTGAGTGGTTACACTATCGTGGTTATCCAGGTCATGAAGATCTCTTTTGCGTAGTTCTTCTGTGTATTCTTGCCACCTCTACTTAATATCTTTTGCTTCTGTTAGGTCCTTATAGTTTCTGTCCTTTATTGTGCCCATCTTTGCATAAAATCTTCCCTTGGTATCTCTAATTTTCATGAAGAGATCTCTAGTCTTTCCCTTTCTATTCTTTTCCTCTATTTCTTTGCATTGTGCACTTAGAAATTTTTTTCTAATTCCAAAGTTAAATAGACTCATTTGTATGGTTTTTCCGCTTACTCTAAATGTTTCTATCTTTTACATTTAATCCTTTAATTTTTCTAGATATAGTTATATGTATTATGAGATAACATATCTATGGTTTCCCTTTCAAATATGTATTATACTGTGTGAGTATTATTCTTTTACCCACTGATGTCAATTTCAATGTAAATATATATGAATTTTAATGAATATATGTTCTTTTTAGACTATATTTTTAAATAATCATCCTAAATATTTTTGACAATAATTTTGTCAAAAATTTTTTGACAATAATATTGTGTTGTTGGAGTGTACTTTAATATATTGTTGAGCCAACTCCTGTCATCAACCCTACTTATTTTTATTTTTTTTTTACTTTCTTCTATTGTCCTTTTCCCCCATCCTCTTTCTTCCTGTTCTACCTTCTTCCTTTCCTCATTCTCTTTCTCCTTCTCTTCTCATTTCCCTTTATGTTCTCCTTCTCATTCTATATTTTAAGGACTTACCTTCTGTTTGACAAGTCTTTAATGCGCAAAGTAGCTTTCATATCTGACAGTATCTACTTTAGAAACTGTGCAAATAAATATGTTTCTCAGATGATGAAAAATATGAGGTTTCTTTATTAATAGAATATCCCTATATATGATACTATTTTCCTAAGTCATCACTTCATGCACATGTGAGTAGAAATCAATGTTTCCTAATGAACACTAGACTCCATAGTAAAGATATTTTTCAGTTTGAAAGGAAGGATGAAAACAGTATATTATAATTAAACATTTGAGAAAATGACCTTTGCAGACAGATACTCCTTTTTTCCAGCTCAATCTCTGTTTTACAGCTGCACAGCAGTTACAACAAAAGCCCGTCTTGAATAGCAGTGCACAGCATGCTCTGATAATTTCTATTTTTTCCAGGTCGCATGGCCAGATATCAACTGTGCTCTGAACTTTCATTTGATTATTCATTTATTTACTTGTTGTACATATATTTAGTGAATGCCTCATATGCACCTAGGGTATAGGCCCCACTTTCATTGGTTGATGTATGAGCAGAGGTTGGATGGGGTGGGGATAGACTGGTCATATGTAACATATGTGAAATCAATACCAGTTGTAGTGAGCATAGTAATAAAAATAACAAAGGCAAGTAAGTGAGAAAGAGAGTTCTTGGGTGAGCTACTTTAGGTGAGGTGCTGGAGAACACCTTGCTGGTCTGCATTTGACTTGTGACCATGTGACTCGTACAGAGACATCATATTTCCTCCAAGTAGAGGTAAAGGGTAGGGAACTAGAGGCTGTTCCACCAAGCTTGTGGGCTATGGAAGGGAGTTTGGTTTTACTCTGGATCCACTACACAGTCATTGCAGGATTTCAAGGAAAAAAAAAGACATTATTTAAGTTTGAAAAAATTCTTCTGTATAGCTTTGTGGAAATTGAATGATAGATGGAGGAGCATGATAATAGATTCAATGATATAGTAGTCCAGGTGAGACATTATGGTGGCTTGGAATGAGATTATATCAGTGGAAATGAAGAGGTCTTTGAAAATTTAAGATCTATTTTGAAGAAAGTATTGACTTAACTGGTTGATAAAATGAAAGCAGAGTATGAAACAAATAGGAAAATTGGCATCTTAAGTATTAATATTTTGCTTGATGTGGATGGTGTTGTCATTTACAGAGAAGGAGTAGGCTGAGAGAGACAGATTTGGATCAAAGAGATTAACTGTAGTGTTTATAGTTATAAATACTTATATAGCCATGCAAGCAAAGCTGCTTGTCAAATAGTTGGGTATTATCTTAACTCAAAGAATGTTAGAGCCAGAGGTTTTAAAAAAGCGCATAAACAGTAATGATTTTTTAAAGAAATGCTTTATCATTATCATCATTAAGGAGGTATTTAAAGCTGTATTTCAAGATAGGTCCCTTAATGGTAGCATGTAGGTGAGCAATAGGGACTAGAATCAAATCCCAATATGTTGCGCTGCATTTCATTACAATAGCTCAGGATTTTCAACTAATGTAAAATACTTTTTCAGCTTTATTGAGATAAAATTGACATATATCATTGTGTGAGTTTAATTATGTATAAGTTTATCATTAAACATAAATTTAATGAAACATATATATGTAAGTTTAATCACACACAATGATTTGTTACATGTTTTTACTGCAAAATTATTGTTGTAATGATAATGTTAGTTAACACATCCATCAAATTTATTTGGCAACTTTCAAATATACAGTAGACTAGACTATTCGCTCAGTCGTGTCCGACTCTTTGCAACCCCGTGGACTGTGGCCCACCAGGCTCCTCCGTCCATGGGATTCTCCAGGCAAGAATACTGGAGTGGGTTGCCATTTCCTTCTCCAGGGGATCTTCCCGACCCAGGGATAGAACCCACGTCTCCCACATTGCAGGCAGATGCTTTAACCTCTGAGCCACCAGGGAATCCCTATTAATATACAATAGAACATTGTTAACTGTCATCTCCATGCTGTCCATTACATCCTCAGAATTTTCTCCTCTTATAACTGGAAGTTTGTATCCTTTGACCACCTTCACCCATTTTCTCCACTCCTCCCATCCTCTGTCCCAAGCAACAGTAATCTGTTCTTTTTTGAGTTGTTTTTTTTCTTTTTAATTCCTTGTTCAACTTATATTTCAGGCTTATTTTAGAGCATTTTTCCCCCATTTCCCAAATGCCCAGCTGGTAATCTATCTTATATATATATCAACTGCTTTGAAATTATGTTTTTCCCCTTCTATATACATAACATGTTAACAGATACTATGCTGCAGTATCTGACCTGTTCAATATTTGATTCAGTTCAACAGATTTTGATGGACTCATATCTAAAGCACTATGTTTGTCGTGTTTTCTTGTTTTGGGTATTGCATGATAAACCTCTTCAAACTTTATGAGGAGCTCATGTTTCTCAGCCACTGAGAAATTAAGCATGATCATAATCCTATAGCCCTTTAATAGGAACTTGGTTAAAATATGTATCAGTCCACAGACACTGCATTCAAGGTTCTCTTTCATTGTAAAGCTGTCCTTTACGTCTTTATGTTTATAGACATTCCTATAGGCACACATGTAATATGATTGCACATGTTTTATCTCTAGAATGAACAGAGCCTGGATACTTGCTCTTTGTGATCAAAAACATTTTTACATAAAGGAATTGGTAGATATAATTATGTTGTTGTTAGTTGCTCAGTCGTGTCTGACTCTTTGCGACCCCTTAGACTGTAGCCTGCCCGTCTCCTCTATCCATAGAATTCTTCAGGCAAGACTATTGGAGTAGTTGCCATTACCTTCTCCAGGGGATCTTCCCAATCCAGGGATTGAACCTGGCTCTCCCTCACTGCAGACAGATTCTTTACTGTCTGAGCCACCACAGAAGCCCATAATTATGTTAAGCAATGACAAATCACTTATACAAAACTTTCCACTTTCAGGACACATCCCTAGTGTTTCTTTTAACCTTCACAATAAAGCAGTCAGATATGAGGCACAGATTTTATAGATGAGAAAACAAGCTAAATGAGAATAATGTAGGTACTGGGATCCCATGTTTATTAACCAGTCGAGTTATGCTTGTAAAAAAAAAAAGTTGCCAAATTTATTCCAAATCTTATTCAGAAATACAACACTGTGAAAGAAAAAGTAAAATGCACTTATTTAAAAGCATAGCATATTTATTAGAAAGAATTCTAGAATAAAAATTAGTATATATGATATCTAGGCTTCGACTTGCCTCATAAATTAGGAAGCTATATGTCACTGGAAAAGATACTTTGCATCTAGAAACCTTGAATTATTTCATCTGTAAATGAAGAAGAAAGAACTACATTCTATCACTTATTTATTCAACTGCCTCTTGATTTTATGTTAGGTACAGTCCTAATAGCTATAAAACTAGTATAGGAGAAAGACTGACTAAAAGGAAATGTTATCAGGATCTTGAAAGAGATGGGCATCAAGATAATGAAATAATTTGTAGGTGGGCATTTAATCTTGGCTCACTGACTCATTCATACATAAATGTTTTGGGCTGCTTTTTATGTTCTAAAAATTACCCCAGATGCTGAAAATGAAAATGTAAATGTTGAAGGATTGTAAAGTGTAAGAACTTGCTCAATGAAAAGAGAGTGATAAGAGACGGGAACAGGACATGTTGGGCAGGAAAAGAAGCAGGTACAAAAGCAAGCTGACAGGAAGTGGGATGGAAAAGAATTTAGGAGTCTACTCAAGAACTACCCTTTCTAGCTTTGCACAGCAGTAGACATTTAAGCCTAAATTTAGAGAACTGGAGAGGTAGTTAGAAAAGTGGGTAGACCTCCATCTTAAAAGGATCACACTGGCAGCACTGTGATTATTGGATTAGAGGAGCCAGAATTGAGGCAACGGGGTCATTTGTAAGGCTGCTATAGGCACTACACACTTGTTTCTTTGATTCATTTCTTTGATAATATGGCAATAGCCATAGAGATTAAAAATACTCATTCTCTTAAGCCAATTAATTTCATTTCCAGGTTTCCCATAGATATGTTCAAGTCTGTTGGGAGTTCAGTACTCTTTGAAATAACAAAACATAAACTATACAAAATATAAACAAGTATTTTCAATACTACACCAAAGGCTAATTAAATAATAAAACATCCGTAATATATAGGAATGAAAAATAATATTGCACTCTACTTTGCCAACAAAGGTCTGTCTAGTCAAGGCTATGGTTTTTTCCAGTAGTCATGTATGGATGTGAGAGTTGGACTGTAAAGAAAGCTGAGCACCGAAAACTTAATGCTTTTGAACTGTGGTGTTAGAGAAGTCTCTTGAGAGTCCCTTGGACTGCAAGGAGATCCAACCCACCTCTCCTAAAGGAGATCAATCCTGGGTGTTCACTGGAAGGACTGATGTTAAGCTGAAACTCCAATATTTTGGCCACCCAATGTGAAGTGCTGACTCATTTGAAAAGACTCTAATGCTGGGAAAGATTGAAGGCAGGAAGAGAAGGGGACGACAGAGGATGAGATGGTTGGATGGCATCACTGACTCAATGGACATGAGTTTGGGTAAACTCTGGGAGCTGGTGATGGACAGGGAGGCCTGGTGTGCTGCAGTCCATGGTATCACAAAGAGTCAAACATGACCGAGTGACTGAACTGAACTTAACTGATATAACTGTAATAATATTTCATATTTATATATATTTAAAAGATGCTTGCTCCTTGGGAAAAACGCTATGACAAACTTAGACAGTTATTAAAAAGTAAAGATGCCACTTGCTGATAAAGGTCTATATAATCAAAGCTCTGGGTTTTTTCCAGTAGCCATGTAAGGATGTGAGAGTTGGACCATAAAGAAGGCTGAGAGCTGCAGAATTGATGCTTTCATAGAGACCGTGTTCTCTATGATTTTAATAATCTATGTTTTAAAATTTGCTTTATTGTCCAGAATATGGTCTACTTTAGTAAATATTCAAATGTGCACTTAAAAATGTGTATTATACATTCATTTCCACAGTTATAATGTGGCAAATTAAACCAAGTTGGCAAATTGTGCACTTATAAGTTGTCTCTATCGTTACTGATTTTTTTGTCTTCTTTTATTTACTTAAGGTGTGTTAAAACTACAGCAATTTTTTCTATATTTGTCAATTCTTTCATTTGCTCATCAATTTTTGCTTTCTATATTTTGAAGTCATGTTATTGGGTATATACACCTTAGCAATTGCTTTCTTTCTGTTGAATTGTCCCTTTTATCATCAAAAAGAAGCTGATTTATTTCTTGCAATATTCCTTTTTTTAAAGCTACTCTAACTGGTATTGATAGAGCAACTTTCTTTTGCTTATTGTATGCCTAGTGCATTTTTTCATAGTTTATTTTCTTTTTTTGTATTCTTACATGTGATATGTGTCTATTATAACATAAAGATCATATTTTAATCAGTGCAATAATTTTTGTGTTTTGATTTATGTATTTAGTTCACTTATGTTTAAAAAAATATTGCTAGGCTTGGTTTTAAGTCTATCATCTTGTTATTTGGTTTTTAGTTGTTCCATCTCTTCTTTCATCCTTTATTCATCATTTCTTGACTTCCGTTGAACTGAGTTATTTTAGAATTGATTTTGTTCTTCTCAATTGACTTTTTAGTTACTGATTTTTTTGATTATTTTTATAGTTAAACTTGATATCAACATATATTTTTGATTTATGTAAAGTATATTTTAAAATTGTTTTTACTGCTTCCCAAACACTTCAAGAAACTTTCTACTATTTGGCTTTATTTCTCTATCCATCTTGCCTGTTGTGCTATTTTAGCATGTATTTTATTTCTACATATGCTTTAAACCCTACAGGGGAAGCACAGCTTGTAATCACTAAAAAAAGCACATCATATTTTTCCTTAAAAATAAATTAGTAAAGTTGCATTCTGAAAATTCTTTGGAATCACAGCCAAAAGGATGAAAAAATATACAGTGTCACTTTTCAATATAGTCACAGGCATATAGAACACATCCTGGCAATTGTAAAGCTAAAATTTATTACCCTAGTCGTCAAGAGTTTTACAGATATATTCTTCTAATTTATTCTTAGCCTAAGATCCAATTTATTTCCCACTTTTTTTGCCTTTAAACATTTTAGGGAAGCTCAACTGTAATTATTCCTTGAGATGCATTGCACTTGTCTGCTTTTCCTTTGTTTTTACTGTTTCCTCTTCCCAGCCTTTTATTTTCATATGTTTGAACCATATGTTTACTTCAAGTCCTGAATCTCGTTCTCTTCCCTCCAGCATGACTTACCTGATTCCTCCTCCAGGCATCTCTCTCCTTCTTGTCTAAAGTTTAAGAGTAACTCTTTTCCATTTTTTTTCAGTCATTACTTGGTATAATAGTTATTTATGCATGTGTATAATCTTCCTCACTAGACATTAGTTCCTTGAGGTAAGATCCCAAATATGGTTCCTTTATGTAGTATCAATATTATCTATAGCAATGCCTCACATAGAGTGAAAACATAGTAAAAATAATCAATTGTAATGGCTTTTCCTGCATGGTGTGTATTCATAAAAATGGTGGTGTGGCTGCAGCATTTTTAAACTAAAGCTCATTTTCAAGACTGCTTTGTCAATTGATTCTCATACAGATACAAGGTGACTGAAGCTGAATGCTACAAGAAGCAATGGAGGTTGCATGCTAGGGGTGATATATTGGGGATTAATTATCAGTTGGTAAATAAATTAGATAACAATCAAGGTTACAGAAAAATTACACTGTCTGAAGAATAAATGTTAGCTAGGAAGATATAAATGAACTGATAATCAGGTGGGAAGACATTATGGCAAAGGAATGGCTTTACTTAAACAACAGAATTTTAATAAGATATTACCCCCAGTCAATAAAAACCTACTGAAAAATAATGAAATTTGCAACGGTGATGGCTGCAATACCGCAGTCACCCACAGAGGCTCAGCAGGCGGTTCTCACAGGCTCCTTACCTGCCTCTCCCACTATTTACAAACATAATTAGAATGAAAATGAATAAGCTGCTTGACTGCTACTGTAACAAGAACTGTGAGAAGAATGTTGTTTTAGTTTGTCAGGGTGACCTTTATGAATTTCACTGTTGCTAGAAGACTCAGGCAGGTTGGACAACATTCTCATTTCTCTAAGGGAGATTTTAAAGTGCTTAACATGGGCTACTTTTCAAATTACTTTTTGGAAAAGTTGTTTTTTTAATTTGCTTTTAGTTTGCCTTGTTTTATTTTTATTATAACCTATGACTAATTCATATTTATGACAAATGAAGATAAATAAAGGGAGATTGAACATAATTTCCTAGCAACTGTTGACTAAAATATTTGGGAAGTGCTGGTCCATTTTATTGCTAGGCATTGTTTTGTAACCAGCAGGAATCATTCACTTTCAAGTTTTTCTTCACAATGCTATGAACCAGGTCAAGAAAGCTTTGAGATATCTATTTTTAATCCTATCATTATGCTAGCATTTGAAGGAGAGGCAGAGGCCTTCACATTTCAACCCAAACTCAAATTTTATTCTGGTTTGGAATAGCCTTTTCCTATGATGCCTATAAATGGAAGTCAGGATGCCTTTCATGAAATCTTTCTTTTGACTTTTCAGAAAGACCTTCAGATACTAACTTGAAACCTATTGACCATACAAGATTTTAAACTGATTTCTCAAACAAAAGCTGAGTAGAACTAGCTAACTGGGAAAAGAGTGCTTCCAGAGGCAGGCTTGCCAGTAGCAGATCATCTTTCTGATGTCATGACATCAAGAAAGACAAATCAAAAGCTCCTATGCTCTGGGCTAGCATAATTTCTGATTACTCTTTTGATTTTAGTTATTATGGAAAAACTAACACATGTTCCATATGCCAGAAAAATTAAAAATTTAGACCCATAAACAGTAATTCATTTTAGAGACACATTTCTATCAAAGCATTTAGCTCTGTTATCTGGAAAATCCATTTATGTGGAATGCTCTAATAATGCTGAAATGATGGTTTCCTTCTTTACTGAATTAGTACTTGGTTGAAGACTCAGTGCTGGAGTTCTTACAAGATTTGAAAATTTGACCTCACATGCGTTATATCATTTGATATCTGTAATAATCCTAGGAGGCAGACAAGGCAAGTTAATTACACTCATTATGTATATAAGACAGTTGAAATTCACAATAGTCAGAGACTTTCTTCATGTCACAGAACAGTAAGAGGAAAATCAAGTAGGAAATCAAGTGTCCTCTTTAATAATCATGCCTCTACATTCTGCTGCCTTACCACCTCCATTAGGGTGCTTGTTACACTGGACCCTCAAAAGCCACACCCCTTCCTCCCCCTGCAGTTTTAGGAAATAGTGTTATAAGTAGGTTCTTTCAGCATTATCATAAGATTTGTTAAAGAAATGTTAAATGCAGTAATTTAAGTATAGCCTCTGTATTCTGTAGACTTGGTTTTCCACATCCTGTGTCTGATTCTGTTGCATAAGATGGACATGATTGCTTTTGTTATATAAAGCGATGTTGTAATCAAAAGAAGAAATTGAATTGATACTACCTGTATAAGGGAAATATCAACTTTTGTATAAAATATTTTCATGGTAATTTTTAGCTGTATAATCACAAGCTAAAATATTGAGGTGTGTTTTAATGGGTTTCTAATAAATGTATGGTCATTGCTTTGGTGGAAATTCTTGGATTCAATGGTTATTTACAAATTGAATGCCTTTCTGTGCCTATTATAAGCTAGGTACTGGTACTATGATGTTAAATATAAAAGGCATGCCAACTACTCTTTTAGAGCTTTAAAGCATAGTAAGTATATTGGTTTTATAAGAAAATGCTATTAACAATTACCATTAATATATAATAACATGCAATTATCACCTTGTAAGAATATCAGTAATTATAACCAGTATACAGTAATAACTATAAATGCTATGTAGATGGGGTCTTATTAATACTCAATTAGTATTAACATTATTAAATGCACAATTAATATATTCAATTGAGTTAACAATGGATGCCAAAGAAAATGCAAAGATACAGGGAAAAACTCAACTTTCTTTGCTTTCTTTGTGTGACAGATCAAGTTATAACCTTTGCAATTCATATATACGTAACATCAGTCATTAAAAAATAGCTCAGATGTAAACCGCATCTCTTTTCTCAAAGTGATGGGAAGATAGTATCAGAGTTTTCATCTAACAATTTCAGTGATTTCCAGTAGTCATGTTGGGATGTGACAGTTGGACTATAAAGAAGTATAGTGTCAGAGAATTGATAATTTTCAACTGTGGTGTTGGAGAAGACTCTTGAGAGTCTCTTGGACTGCAAGGAGATCCAACCAGTCCATCCTGAAGGAAATCAGTCCTGAATATTCATTGGAAGGACTGATGCTGAAGCTGAAACTCCAATACTTTGGCCACCTGATGCGAAGAACTGACTCCTTTGAAAAGACCCTGATGCTGGGAAAGACTGAAGGCAGGAAGAGAAGGGGACTACAGAGGATGAGATGGCATCACCAACTCAATGGATATGAGTTTGAAGAAACTCTGGAAGTTGGTGATGGACAGGGAGGCCTGGCATACTACAGCCCACGGGTCACAGTCGGACACGACTGAGCAACTGAACTGAACTGAATGTAGATTTGAAACTCAAGGCCCGTATTTCCAGGCCATGTGACAAATAGACCTCAGTTTTCTCATTGGTGAAATGAGTGGCCTTGAGAATCAGGAGTGGTAAAGTAATTAATGCATTGCAGAGCCTGGCACACAGTGGGCACTTAATAAATGGCAACAGCATGACAAAGGCAGATAAAGGTTTATATTACCTAGAGGTATATTTTTGTAGCTAACTTTTATAATGTTTAACACGTTTAAAAGTATTTTTTCTTCTTATACTGAGCCTTAGAAAATAATTGTCCTCTAATAGCCTCTGTGCACAAGGCATGGTTCCGGGCACCTAGATGAAGAGTAATGGGCAGTGCTTCCCCACACTTACAGAGCTCTCAGGGCCAGGCGTCTCACTGACTCATCAGCAACTCACATGTTTCCACAAGGGTCAATTGTTTCAACAAAATGAAAAGATAGAAATATAGATCTACTTCAAATGAATGCATAATTTAAATTTCAAATTTTCCACTTCCAGAGTTGTACTGGTGAGTTAACAAGCTATTTCCCAGTGTAGCTTACTAATAAGAATTGTGTCTGCCAGAATTACGCTGTCCTCTTTCACTATCGCTATCGTTATTAAAAATGGTGGGAGAAAGTGTGGTTTTGTGAATGATAGTTTCACACCTAAATTGTGTTACCATTCATAGTGTTAATAACAGCCCTGGAGCCAGTCTGACACGTTAGTCAGTCAATGAAAAGGCAGGCTAATGAGTACACATTGTGACCCTCATAAACAATGCTTTTAGCTGCCACTTGACTCTTAAAACACTGTGTTTATAAATTCCTCCTCATCTTTTACAGCCTTTCTGGTGACTATATTTTTGCAATTTCCTTATCTCTAAAGTAAAACAGCTAAAAAAGATAGTTTCCAAAGTTTCCATTTTTATTGCCTGAAAGATTTCAGTGTCCTTGTTTCAGAGACACAAGCTGTTTCGTTCACCTTTGCACATTTCATAATGCTCAGTAGTGATAAGTTAATGGCATTTAAACTGTATCTGATTGTCCCTCTTAATAATATTTTTACTTAATACATACTAGTACTCACGTAGGATTATTTGAATGAGTGGCTGATATTTTGGATATTTTCATAAAATTTACTTTTATGCATTCTAAGTGCAAAAATAAAAGATAAAAGGAAGACTTTCTTTTTTACTCTCTCACTCTATCCTATTTTTTTCCTAAGCTTGTGCTACTGGTGGATATGTGTGTGTGCCATGTATGTTTTGAATTCCTAGAAGAATTATTTAGTGAACATTTTTTTTTAATAGAAAAAAAGAACTGCAAGAAAAATATTAGTGAACTTGATATAATGTTCTGTTTTGGTTAGAATTGGATCATGAATTTTATTTTTGTCTTCCATGTTCTGTGAATGGTAACACAAGATGATTAACTCTCTGTATCTTAGATTTGCTACAAAAGCATACTAAAATTCTGTCAATGTTGCTGTGTGGTTGAGGATTGTGTTTTTTTTTTTTTTCCTTCTTTCTACTTTCTGATAGAACTGTAACACTGTTTTATATTCACATGTGCAGTTACTGTGTTATAATACATATATATGTAAGTTTATGTTACAAGCTAGGATACTTTGGGGGCTTCCCTGGTGGCTCAGATAGTAAAGAATCTGCCTACAATGCAGAAGACTTGGGTTTGATCCCTGGGTTGGGAAGATGCCCTGGAGGATGAAATGGCAACACACTACATTAGTCTTGCCTGGAAAATTCCAAAGACAGAGGAGCCTGGTGGGCTGCAGTCCATGGGTTGCGAAGAGCTGGATACAACTGAACGACTAAGCACGCACACAGGATACTATTATGGTTATGTTTATCATTCTACCGGTAGCCAGTGAAAATCATTACTGCCCTTCTTTTAAAAGATTTTAAGTTAGTTATATTGTTATAGAAAAAGTGGTTTAAGAAATTGGACCTTTAAGCATTTTAATGGAGTTATTTTCCTTTTAATAAAGTTCAAAGCAATTACACATGTGTAAACCTTAATAAACAATGGTTGTTCAATGTTGTTAATTATTAATTACAATTATTTGTGAAATAGTAGACTTCTGACTATAATCAGAGATGTATTCATAGCCATCTAAAGAGGGAAAGTTGTCTATGCTTGCAGAAGTAATGCAATAGCTGGGACATGGAGTAAAAAGCTGACCAATGTTTATCTAGTTTTAAAGCAAGTAAATCATGATGTAATCTTGGTTTTAGTGCCAACTTGGGGAACATGTTAGGCTCAGAAGTAAAATATGGTTTCTGGTGAAAGTTTAAACCATTGGAAATATATTGTTTGAGACTCTTAATGGTCCTTCCACTTTAGGAAGTTTAAAAAATTTCCATAAAATAACTTGTGCTGATTGCTTGCACTCTGTTTGAGACAAACACATATCGTTCATGTAATTTTGCTCTTTGTAATTTTCCCAAACATTCATTTGAAGTGAACAGTTTCTGCTGAAGGCCACAGCTCTGCTGGGTGCCTTCATTCTTCTGTTCTGAATTCTCCTGAATCTACATAGCTCAGCCTTTTCCTGCTGCAGATCTTTCTTTTAGGTTCATTTCAAACCATCTTACTACTATTCTATATCTTAAATATGTCACCTCTTATGTGTGTTAGAGTAATTTTTTTGCTGCATAAAATCAAGCATATACTGTGGCCCCTTCTGATTTTGTCTCATTGATGAGGCACTGATGATTTCAACAGAACATGTAATAGCCAAGAATTTTCAAAATTCTTGTGCTCAAAACTATTGGGAATAGAATAATTTCATTCAAATTTATCAAAGTATCAATAAAAATCCAAGTTTTCTCTTCACTCTTCATATCACTTTGGTAAATACTAGGTTGGACTTGTCTGTGTGTGAGAGTTTGTGTATATGTGTGTGTGTGTGTATCCTTATATTGCTGCATGATTTATCCCCATATCCACATGGAATATTCCTTTCATGAAAGTGAAATACCCATACTTATAGATAAAAGCCTAGTTTTGTTCTAGGCTTGGTTTCAAAATATATGCTTAATAATAATTTGCTTGATTTCAAAATACCTTATATACTTAATAAATAGTACCCATCTCACTTGAAAGTGTCAGTAGTAGAGCTGATCCTCAACAATCAAGTCACCTTAGTTCTCAACTAAGAAATAAGAAAGTGACCAGAATGTCTGTAATAATAATACATCAAGTGACAGTTGATACAGTGAAAAGTCCAAGAGCAGTCAGGAATGTGCAGAGAAAGTAAGCCAATTTAATAAAAGGGGACAAGGAAATGCAATGACATAAATCCCAGAAGCAATTTTGTAGTCACTATGGTGTTTACACAGAAACCAGGGAAATGCCTACAAGTTGAGAATGTTTCACTGAATCTCTCAACAGTATATGTCACTTTGGATCTATTGCCAAGATGTTGCCCATGAATTAGTGGTACATCCAGAGGAATAAAAAACACCAGTTACGAAAGGCCAGTAGATTCTGACTTGCAAACTGAAAGTAAATGTGCATTTATAGCTATTGAACACTAGTCTTTGTAAAGGCAAGTTTTTACTGCAGCATCTAAGACATCCACTTACCCCTCCCTACTTCATTTATTCATAAAGGTGTCTGACATATTACTAATTCATTGGCTACAAATAAATATGTCATTCAGGGCATCACAAAAACTTGTGTTAGGCCATCTTAGATTTGTATACATTTATTAAAAATCCAGCAAATATTTACTGAATGCCTGTCATGTACTGAGATAAAACAGAGAAGGCAATATAACACCTTTAATTGAGAATTATTAATTGTTAATGATTCTTTATTAAACACTCAACATAGTCTATCAGTCATATAAATCCACCTAATACGTTGTCAGCAAACCCACACTGTCTCATCTCTCATAAAGCAAGTAGTCCAAGGCATTGCCTTGTTCAAGTTCTAATGTAGAGGGCTGTGCCTGTAGGACTTCACCGGACTTCACGGAGATTACTGCATCAGCATGACAGGGCACGTACTATACTAGAGCTCACCAGTTACATTTTTAATTACAGGCAACAGACATTGCATTTTTCACAGACTGAAGCTTCATGCCTCTGTGTCACATGTTGGAAGTTATCACAATATGTCTAATTTTTTCATTATTAATATATTTGCTATGATGACCTGTGAGCAGTGATATTTGATGCTACTGTTGCAAAAAGACAATGACTCACTGAAGTTTAAGATGATGGTTAAATTTTTCTTTTTTAACCAATAAAGCATTTTTAAATTAAGCTATCTACATTGTCTTTTAGACATAATATGATTGCACACTTAACAGACTACAGTATAGTGCAAACATAACTTTTCTATGCAGCGAGGAACCAAACAGTTGTATGACTCACTTTGTTGCAGTATTCACTTTCTTACAGCATCTGGAACCAATCCCACAGTATCTCCAAGGTATATCTGTACATATAACAAAAGGCACCTGTTTAACAATCTGTTCTAGAATTTTGTCTGAATCAGCCTTGATTTCCATTTCAGCAACCGTCTCTCCTATACTTAAAAAAACCTGAAGCTAGATCTTTTGGAATTTCTTTTTTTTTTTTTTT
>NW_011494919.1:1271842-1282318 GCF_000754665.1 Bison bison bison | reverse complement strand
ATATGGAAGCTTATACCTCATGCGAGAGAATTACCAAATTAACTATACATCTATTAGAAGTCTCTAAACCCCACTCCCCAAACAATTTTAGTACACCTACCAAGTACTGTAGGTCATTTAGAAAAACAGAAATAAAACATACATCAGCCTTTGTAATTAAGCATTTTTCATAACATATAAACAGTGTTCAGATATAAACTGTTAACTAAATATTTTTTCTAAATATGATTTATGTAATCAAGACTTTCTTAAACAAAGACACATCTTAGGAATATGATCTGTACAAACTTACAGTAGAGAATTTCTTTTATTCTCTTTTAGAGCTTCGAATTTATTCATTTGTTTGTTTGTTTGCTTGCTCTTTAGTTGACAGTGTTTTGATCTAGAAACTTGGCCTCCTGTAAATGAGTTTGGTAATGCTTTGCAGTCTCCATACTGGTTTTGGATTTCATTTCTTCTTGTTCTTCTCTGCCTCTTCTTCTTCCTCTTTCCCCTTCTCTTATTTTATAAATATTGACTGGCTATTTTTTGAAGTCTGAGTATGATTATTCTAGGCCCAAAAATCTTGAAAAGAGAGTGAGAGTTAAGTTTGGGATCATTCAGTATATATTGAAAGGAAAAGGAAAGGAAAGTGAAATTGCTCAGTCGTGTCCGACTCTTTGCGACCCCATGGACTGTAGCCTATCAGGTTCCACCATCCATGGGATTTTCCAGGCAAGAGTGCTGGAGTGGATTGCCATTTCCTTCTTCAGGGGATCTTCCCGACCCAGGAATCGAACCCGGGTCTCCCGCATTGCGGGCAGACGCTTTACCGTCTGAGCCACCAGGGGAGCAGTATATATTGAAACATATCCCTAATTCTTATTTTTAATTTTTACTTTACACTGGACTATAGCAGATTTGCTATGTTGTGTCAGCTTCAGGTGTCCAATAAAGTGATTCAGTTATACGTATACATATAGCTAATCTCTTTCATGTTCTTTTCCCATTTAGGTTATTACAGAATATGGAGCAGGTTTTCCTATACTATACATGGGTCCTTGGTTATCTATTTTAAATATAGTAGTGTGTATATGTCAATTTCAAACTGCCAATTTATTTATCCTTCTCCCCTACCTTTACCCTTTGGTAAACATGTTTGTTTTTTAAGTCTCTGAGTCTGTTTCTGTTTTGTAAATTAAATCGTTTGTATCATCTTTTATAGATTCCACATATAAGCGATATCATATGCATTTGCCTTTTTCTGACTTACTTCACTTAGTATGATAATCTCTAGGTCCATCAATATTGTACACATGGCAATATTTCATTCTTTTTAGTGACTATACTACCTGAGGCAATCTACAGATTTAATGCAACTTCCATCAAATTACCAATGGCATTTTTCACAGAACTATAACAAACAACTTTAAAATCTGTAGAAAGACACTTGGTTTAGTTGCTAAGTCATGTCCAACTCTTGCAACCCCATGAATGAAGACACAAAAGATCTCAAATAGCCAAAGCAATCTTCAGAAAGAAAAACAGAGCTGGAGGAATAAGGTTACCTGACTTCAGACTTTACTACAAAGCTATAGTAATCAAAAGTATAGCAGTGGCACAAAAGCAGAAATATAGATCTGGAAAGGATAAAACTCAAAAATAAACCCATGCACCTGTGGCCAATTAATCTGTGACAAAGATGGTAAGATTCATATAGGGCTGAATCTACTTCTAGACCCACTATTCCATTCTGTTTTTCTGATTTTCTATCCCTACACAAATTCTATTCTGTATTAAATGTCATAAATATAGAATGACTCTTGATATCTGATAAAATTCCTTTCACATTGCTGTGAAATATTATCTTGGACCATGCATTCCCATATGTAACTTTTAGAAAACAACCCAATCTCCCCTCCCACTTAAAACACATACCCTGTTGGCAACATGATGGGGATTACACTAAATTTATGGATTAACATTAGGAAAATACAAAAACACCTTTTGTATCTTGAAACTTTCAACTTAGAAAGGTTATATACTGTTGTATTTATTCAGACTTTAATTTCTTAAAGCCACCACAGCCATATAGTTGTATTTTTTTACTACACAACCACATGCTCTTATAGGTTCCGGAAAATGTTAAACACACTATCAGTAATAAAAATGGGACCTGATGTATCTGCAAAGATACTGTTACCAAATAAAACTTGAGTCCACTTGCTTGCACATAGTAAAACCAATCTGCTGACACCAGTGTGTGGTGAATGAAAATGCAGCACTAATTGTAAGGCTCCAAGTTAGGAGTCCAAGAGCTGTTGTGCTCGAAACACCCAGACTCCCAGATGGGTTTTTAGAGGCATTTTTAAAGGCAGTGTGAGGATTGGGCATCCCAAGGTATGTATGTGATCAGCTCATGTGCAATTCTGTGATTGGTTAAGAAACAGGGTGCTGTCATAGGAATTAACATTTTTAATCTATATGTCAGTAGATCTGGAAGGCTATGTGCTCATGGTCATCTAGTAATTTCTTCCATTTGGTGGGGGTTTTAGCATCTGTAAAACACCTCAGGAAATGTGCATCAAATACTGTTATTTAAGTACTTCAGAGAGGAACTAAAGCAGGGAATATGGAGGAAGGGATCTGTCCCCAGAAGGCCCCATAGGGTTATGTGAAACTCACTCAGTCGTGTCCAGCTCTTTGCGACCCCATGAATTATACAGCCCATGGAATTGTCTAGGCCAGAATACTGAAGTAGGTAGCGTTTCCCTTCTCCAGAGGATCTTCCCAACCCAGGGATCGAACCCAGGTCCCATAGAGTTATACCTTGTTACAATACTAGGGATGGGAAAACTGAAAAGGTAAGGAGTACTTACCTCCTTAGTTCAAGAGCATGTTTTTCTCTGTGCTAAGTTGCTTTAGTTGTGTGACTCTTTGTGACACCATGGGCTATTGTAGCCCACCAGACTCCTCTGTCCATGAAATTTTCCCAGGCAAGAATATTGGAGTGGATTGCCATTTCCTTCTCCAGAGAATCTTACTCACCCAGGAATCAAACCTGCATCTCTTGCATCTCCTGCATTGTCAGGCAGGTTCTTTACCACTCATACCACCTGGGAAGCCCATTTTTCTCTATGGTATGATGCAGTTTCATACACGGTGCTTTGGGGAGAGTGTGGGGGTGATGAGTCAGTCTGTTTTCTGATTGTTTGACATCTTTTTTATAAGAGTTTGAATTTGGCCGCTTGTTTCTTTCTTTCCTTTCACTACCAAAATCCCAGGGGACAGTTTTCCCTTCTAAATAGCTTTTCTCTCCCAGAAGTTAATGCTTTGCTGAGGCAACCATCAGTGGTCCTGCCCACTTGCTAAGCATCTTCTGTGTATTCTCAGTGTTTTCCCCAATTTATATTGGCAATGACCCTGGCTGATATTATCTGTATCTTTTACCAAGAGGGCCTTGCTGCACTCTCTTCCATTCATGTATTACTCCTGGCTCTATTTTGGTGTAATCTTTGGAGCTACTGCTGTTTTCAGATGTTTGCTTCTCTACTTGTGTGGGAATTGAAATTTGTTACATTTTTTGTTTGCTTTCTAGTTTCCAGTAGGCATAGAAATTTATTTTACTTGATTTGATTTTCTTTGCTATTCTTATTGATCTGCATTCATTTTAAATAACGAGTAATGTGATTTGGATTTTGGTGGTATAATGGTTAATTTTATGTGCCAACTTGATTGGGTCAAGCTATGCTCAGAAAACTAGTAAAATACCATTTCTGACTGTCCACTGAGGTGTTTTCAGAAGCCATTAGTAAGCTGAGTAGAGACTCACTGTCACCGATGCACGTGGGCAGCATTCAATCACTTGAGCGCATGGATAGAACAAAACGGCAGAAGATAGGAATTTGCTTTCTCTGCTTGAGCTGAGATATTCATCCTCTTCTCCTGCCCTGTTCATTGGTACCCATGTATCTCCAGTTTGAACTCAGACTAGGACTTACACCATTGACTCCCTGGTTCTCAGACCCTTACATTCAGACTGAAATACATCACCAACTTTCCTGGTTTTCCAGCTTGCAGTGCAGATCATGGGGCTTCTCAGGCTTCATAACGACATGAGTCAATTTCTAAAATAATTTTCCTGTTATAAATATCTCTATCTCCTATTGACTCTGCTTCTCTGAATACCCTAGCTAATACAAGTGACCACCACTACCCCATATTCCCCATGTATTCTTTAAAGATATTTTTCAGTAGGTATAGAAATCTAGGTTAATGGTAACTTTCAACCCTTTGAAAATATTTTACTGTCCGTTGGCTTCCACTGTTTCCATTGAGATATTATCTATAGACTGTTTCCACTTTGAAGATGATTGGTATTTTATTATTTTTCTCTTTGTCATTAGATTTCAGCAGTTATAGAAAGTAAGATTTCTTTTTATAACCTACATGGAGTTTTTGGAATTTTAAAAATCTGTGACTCTATGTCTAAGTAGTTTTGAAAATTTTAAACCTTTATCTCATCCAGATTTTCTTCTCATTTTTTTTTTTTTCCTCTAAGGGCCTTAAGTACATGTATATTGGACTTTCTCTTGCCTTTCCTCTGTCCCTCTGCCCCCCCTCCAGGCTCTTTCCTTCCACACTTATTATGGATATTTTAATCTTACAGTTTTCTATTCTTTGCCGACTTTGCCTTCTTTATTTAATCTTTTTTTAGTATAAATCACAGTTATTTAATCTATGTTCAATAACTTAATGTTATTGTACCCCTCTGACTTTTCTTCCATTGTATGTTTTTTTCTGTTCATTTTAATCTCCTGTTTTTTGGACCTGATACATTGTTTTGCAAATTATTTATTGAGAATATTTTTGAAGTTGGTTTGAGGCCAGTAGTAAATGTTTTCATCCTCTAGAGAGGATATGTAGTATTCACTTGTGGAAGGCACCTAGGGATATACACAATCCAGGTTCTCCTTAATGTACTATGAAGCAATTAGCTAATTAAAGATGTCCTTCAATAACTGCAAGGTCTGTGTAGTTATACGTGAGCCCAAACCAAGGGTTAACTTAGTTTGTCCAATTCCTCATTGGCTTTGTACTCCAATTTTTATCCCCTATTCCTAAGAATCTGCCAGAAATTCTACTTCTCAGTGCCTTTAAGGAACTCAGAAAAAGACCATAGGAGAAAAGTGGTCAAAAGACCAAATTCACATATTCGAGTTTCTTTCTTGGTCTAAGACTGTTTGTTGTTCACTGCATTAACACTTGGGCACCTTATAAAAGGTTAAAAAAATTAAGCTTTTATATTGTTTTTCTCAGCAAAAAGTTGGTCTAAATTAGCTACTTCACCATTACTGGAAACAGTAGTCCCAGAAATGAGGTTTTACATGTAATTATGTGACATCAGCAACATATAAATGAAAAAAGGCTCAAATTGGATTCTGTGATGTATGTAGCTTATATAAATCCTCTTACTATTGGTTTCATAATTTTTGAAAATGTTCATCAGGTATCTCAGTGTTTATATGTGTGTGTGTGTGTGTGTGTGTGTGCAGACAGAGAGAGGAAGACTGACTTCTAGGGAGGATAATGCTTGTATATTTGACATAAAACAGCAATATAATATATTGATAATAACTGAGATTATATTCTTTAATGAGAGCATATTATTTTTTCTGGTCCTGTTGTGAGAAAATCTAAGACTACTCAATACCACAGAGTTGAGTATATGCCTGGGCTGTCCATTCAAAGTGCCCATCAATCTAAGCACAGCCTAAGTGATTGTCTGAAGGGCAGCCATCTGACCCAAGTAGAGTCAAATAGAGTCTCCCCTGAAACTTTTTTTTTCACCGAGCTAGCCTTCAATAAAAGGCATATTTTAGTCCTATATGCTCTGCAAATTCTAATTTTGGTTATATTTAATTGTTCCCCTTCAACTTAGACTTTGTATATATATGGTGGTTGGCAATTGCATTTTCTCTATGAGATCAGTTATCTTCATCAATCAGAGACACATCTAATCCAATTTCATGAAGAATCTAATTTTTCTCAAGTGTATCAAAATGATATTTTATTTGTAATGCTATTAAACATCCAACTAGTCAAGCTTAATTCAGGAAATTACTGTTTAATTTCATAGTGCCTAATATCACATGACCTCTAAACATATTCAAACATAGAAGATATAAAGGTAAAAATATCTCTTCAAAAGATATTTTAAATTTAATTAAATTAATGTGAATACAATTACATTATCAATTTCAAGCTCAAGGAGACAGAAGTGGGATAATTATTTTGATTTATTTAAAAAGTTACTTCACAATTATATTCATCTTAGTTGGTGTGTTCATACCTTCCCCTTTCCCCTGGGATCAGAGTTGTTATTTACTTGGAGTTCTGTTTTGTTTTTCTATTTCAAATAGATTAGATATAGACAGAAACTTTCACAAGAAGCAAAATGAATACCTAGATACAGAATCAGTAAGTAATATGCTCTCTCTTTATCCATTTGCTGTGAAAATCCATCCCAGCCTGCTTATTCAGATATCCGTAAGAGTAGTCCCTAAATTACCAGTCTCATCATGTTTGCCAGAATTCACTTCTTTCATTTTAGTTGTATGTTATAATTATGTATAAGTGAAATGACATGATCATAGCACCAAAACGTGTAGATTACATCCCAGCTCTTTATTCTATTGGGGCAACTTTGGACAAATGATAATTTGTTTGTTTTTTCCCTAAATCCTACTTTCCGCATTTATTATTTATTTTAACTGTGTACTTTGTTTTGGAGTAGAGCCAATTAACAATGTTGTGATAGTTTCAGGTGTACAGCAAAGGGACTCAGCCATACATATACATGGATCCACTGTTTCCCCAACACGTCTCCCATCCAGGCTGCCACACAACATTGAGAGTTCCATGTGCTATACAGTAGGTCCCTGTTAGTTATCCACTATTTTCTGAATTTGAATAAGAGAAAAATTCAGGGAATTATTTTGAAAATTAAATGATACGACCTATGAATATTCATCCAACTGTAAGTTATTTTTACTGGCCAGTGAACTTTGTAAAACAGACTTAGTTCTCAAGGAGCTTATATTCTTGAAGATGAAATCAGACCTAACATTTTCAAGAATGTAATCCATGAATAAAAAGTTTTAAAGACAATAATAACAACCATCTGTTCCAATCTGGTGGGAACATGCTTAGGTATGCTGTTACTATTCCTGTGTAGTCATTTTCATTTCTTTTACTCTCAAAATAAAATTCCCCAAAGCATGTGCTTAGATAAAGGTGTGGTTTTTCCAAGGCACTGAGTGCAATCACTGATGAGCACATGCTTGTCTTTAAAATCTACTACTATATCTGGACAGAAAAAACAGGCACTACAAGACATGACTACTAGCTTTATATTTTTGAGATTCAACTATTTTTCAAAGAGAAATATTTAATCCTTTAAGCCTTTACATAAGACTCACATATTTTGGAGTTTTATCCAAATTACTACATTGTTCAAATATCTTTTTTGCTTAATTTACCTAAAAATGTAGTCACTGCTTAAAAGATTATAAGAATTTGCAGTATTATTGGTGGCATTGTGCTTAGTTAGTTCTAGAACAGCTTCAAATACATGTTAGTTCCCTAATGGAATGTGCTATAATTCGTTTCCTTTGTAACACAAACAGAGAAGTGCTGTTGGCCAGAATCTTTGGGGGATATGTTGATTACAGCCAAAGGGAGATGTTTAGCACATTTTCAGACACTGGTAGGTAGCAAGAATATTAAGAGGCAGGATTTCCTGATGTTTAACATACCTCTGAAACTTAGAGGAATCACAAATTTCATAGGTTTTGGACTTCAGCAATAAAGAACAATGTACCTAATGCTAGGCAATGTTGCACTATACCATTTCCTGGTGTTCTCAGGTTACCACATGGTCAGCCATAGAACTGAGAATGGTGTACCCTGGGAATGGATGACAACTACACAGTATTGAGGCAAAATAAGTGGAGAGTCTACTGTAACTCTGTAAGCATTCACCACAGCCAGAACAGCACCTCCACATACTGTGCTTTTAGTACACGTATCTTCCTCGATGACCAAAACACAACTTCTGTTTGATCATGTTCAGCTTTATAATTCCAGAATTAAAGGCATATCATGGCTTGTCTATTTTAAGCAAAGACATTCAAAGTGAAGTTGTCAGTACTATTATATGATTTATATTCACCCTCCTTGAAAGAATTTCTTGACTATACATAAGTGAGTTACTCTGAAAACAGTAGTCTTGGGAAAATGAATTCCTTACATGCTTGTATTACTGAGGGAGAGGTTTTGTTTTATCCTGTAAAGTTTATTATGCATTTTGGCTTTGTGCTAAAGAGTATCTATGCCAATAAATATTTGAAAGCCGATAGTGAAAATTCAATATGTGATTGCAAATAATATGTCAGAATTCTAATACTATTTTTAAATATTATTATTCTTAGATTTTTTTCCCAAATTCCTGTGTTGCCTATATTTTGAAAGAGATATCATAATCCAGTAGGACATAAAAATAAAATAAATATGTTGATATTAATGAAATGCTGAGAGATCAATTTACAGTAAATTTTCAGAAAAAAATTGGCCATTGTGGTAATTGAAAGGAAAAGTGCTTAATATTTGATATAAAGAAAAATGAATTTAAATTTAAAAGGTATTATAAAAATTCAATTAATTTAGATTTGATAGTATTTTATACCCATAATAAAAACTTTTAAATGAAAGTATATGACCTTTTAAAACAATCAGTTTTACTTATTGCAATAATGAATAGTTGAAAGTGAAATTAATTTATAGGGACATTTAGGGATTGAATTCTAATGACACATACTTTTCTATCAAAGGCATTGTATCAAAGTTGCTCACCATTCAGATTAGATAATGATGATCTTGAATTCACATGGTTGGCCTGATATCAAAATATGAAAGAAAAGAAAATATAACTATTCAAATTATGTGTGTGTATATATATATATATATACACACATATCTGTGTATATATATCCATTCTATGGAAATATTTCCAGTATTTAATCAACTTAATTTGAATTATCTTTGTCTTCTTACTTTTGACATATATTTTATACTTTTGTATAAAATGAGCATAGGTTTAAAATTTTTGCATAGCTGATGACATGACATAACAATTCCAAAATTAGTTGGGACAAAAAAGAATATACCTTTTTGTGTCCTTTGTTTTCTTCCCTAAAATTTTGGTACTGATATGAGAGGTGGTAATTTTTCTTTTCTTTTTTTTTTTTTTTCCTTTTTTCTTTTTCTTCCTTTCTCTTGCTATGATTGCTTTCTGAAAACTCTGGAGTAGCTGACAGAATACTGACTCTGTTGTTGGGAGGAGCTCCCAAATAGAGGATACCTGTGTATTTTCTAAGATCACAGGCAAGGTGGGGTTAAAACGTAACTCTTCTGCACAGCAAGGATCCAGTGGTCTGTGGGATGGCATAGTACTGTCATTATCCTGTGATCCTGCTGCAGAGCAGGAAATATATTTTCACCTTGACTCCCAATGAGAAATTTAATTCTTGTCATCAAAGGAATTAAAGTACCCTCTTTTTAATGAGAACTCATACCAGAACAAAAAATTCCCAGAAAAGAGCAGGAGTCAGTAAACCATAGTGTTGTATGAAGAGAAAGAGATACTATTTATACTATGGGATAATACCCAAACAGACACCACTGACATTTTCTTGGGTATATTGGAGGTGAAAATAAGTCTTCATCAGAACATGTAATAAAGACTAGAAACAGATATTTCAAATTAAGTACATGAAGAGAGCACAAGCCTATTTAAAAAATAATAAAAGTACCAATCCAAACAAGCAATGTTGGATTTAAGTTAAACAAGAAAAGAACTAGGAATGGAACACAGAAAAGATAATCCAAAAATTAAAAAAAATTTCACTGGCTGATGCTTCTCTCAATTTCTATAAAAGCAAAGATGGAGCCTTTCTTTACATGGTTTCTAGGAGCTGAGGGCGCCTTCTTGTACCTGTTCACTAAGTCATCCAGAAGCAGAGCCTACCTGGTGCATAAGAGGAGATCTATATACCATGGTTATCTGCTTTGTTGTTACTTAGTAACAAAGAGTAAAGTATCAATGGGATACTTTAGGTGTTTAACACACTAAATGAGGCAGAAAAAAAATTGCTGAGTCAGACATTATACGGAAGTACCTAGTTTTTGCTCTAGTTCATGGAACATCAGAAACTTGCAATGTGATCCAGATTTTTTTCAGGGTAAGGATATTTGTTTTCTCTGTGCTGTGCTTAGTTGCTCAGTCATGTCCAACTCTTTGGGACCCCATGAACTATAGCCTGCCAGGCTCCTACGTACATGGGATTCTCCAGGCAAGAATACTGGAGTGGGTTTCCTTGTCCTCCTCCAGATCTTCCCAACCCAAGGATTGAACCCAGGTCTCCTTCATTACAGGCG
>NW_011494919.1:1260480-1271742 GCF_000754665.1 Bison bison bison | reverse complement strand
CAGGCGATTTTCTTTACCATCTGAGATACCAGGGAAGGTTAAGAATACCAGAGTGGGTAGCCTATCCCTTCTGCAGGGGATCTTCCTGACCCAGGGATCAAACCTGCATTGGCAGGCAGGTTCTTTACCTCTAGCGCCACCTGAGAAGCCTATCACTTACATGTGGAGTCTAAAAAAACACAACAAACTAGTGAATAAGACAAAAAAGGAGAGGACTCACAGATATAGAGGACAAACTAGTGGTTACCAGTAGGGAGAGGGAAGGGGAAGGGGCAAGAAAGAGGTAGTGGATTAAGAGGTAAAATTATTACGTATAATATAAACTACAAAGGTATATTGCACAGCATGGGGAATGTAGCCAATATTTTATAATCACTATAAATGGAATATAACTTTTAAATTTGAACCCCAATGTTCATTGCAGCACTGTTTATAATAGCCAGGACATGGAAGCAACCTAGATGCCCATCAGCAGATGAATGGATAAGAAAGCTGTGGTACATATACACAATGGAGTATTACTCAGCCATTAAAAAGAATAGATTTGAATCAGTTCTAATGAGGTGGATGAAACTGGAGCCTATTATACAGAGTGAAGTAAGCCAGAAAGAACAACACCAATACAGTATACTAACGCATATATATGGAATTTAGAAAGATGGTAATGACAACCCTGTATCCGAGACAGCAAAAGAGACACAGATGTATAGTACAGTCTTTTGGACTCTGTGGGAGAGGGAGTGGGGGGGAATTATTTGGGAGAATGGCATTAAAACATGTATAATATCATACAAGAAATGAATCACCAGTCTAGGTTCGATGCAGGATACAGGAAGCTTGGGGCTGGTGCACTGGGATGACCCAGAGGTATGGTATGGGGAGGGAGGTTGGAGGGGGGTTCAGGATGGGGAACACATGTACATCCGTGGCGGATGCATGTTGATGTATGGCAAAACCAATACAATATTGTAAAGTAAAAAAAATAATAATAATTAATTAATTTTTTAAAAACTAGTCACTATGTTGCATACTTATAACTTATATAATATTGTACTACAACTATACTTCAATAGAAAAATTAGAGAGTGAAATTCTATATAGAGAAATTTGTCTCCAAACATGGCATTTGATGAATTACAGGGTATCATTATCTCAAATCCAGCAAGGCTAAATTGTACATTAAATAGATGTATTAAAAAGTTTGTTTCAATCGGTTAGGTATTTAATTTTGAATTCAATAGTGCACATCAAATCTGTATTTTGTTACTTTTTTACTATAATTCAATTCCCTCCTTTCCTTGGTTATTAGACATGTAGGGGAAAAAGAGAGAGAAACAACAGCTATCTTTCACATTTACTGTGAACAGTAAAGCAATAAGTCAAGAGCAGTCTTGATCCATATTGATGAAATGTTACACCTCAGAATTCATGTAATACGACCACAGAAGGAGAGAAAATTAAAATCACCAAATCTGATTTGTGAGAAGATTAAAAACAAGCCTCTCATAATCTCTTACTGGTACCAGAAGTGGATTATAAAATTAAAACACTCCTCTGCCAACTCACTAGGAGTTTCTTGAGGTATATAACATTAACATCTTTAAAATATTGAACAACAAATTGATAATTTAGCTGATCCTTTTTTTTTGAACACATGCCTCTGAGGATTGCCTTAATATAAACATAGTTTTGACTTCATTTTCTCAAATGTTTGATATATCTTACTCCCTTAAAAATAACAGTACAGCTGGCCATGTAAATATGACTGCTTACCTAAAAATGTATATATGTTTGTACACAGTCAAGGGGTCATGGTTTAAAAGTTGCTATTCAAAAGAACCGTGTCACAAATTTAGCAGAAGCAGGGCAAAGGCTAATAGAGTTTTGCCAAGAGAAAGCACTGGTCATAGTAAACACCCTCTTCCAACAGCACAAGAGACAGCTCTACACATGGACATCACCAGATGGTCAACACCAAAATCAGATTGATTATATCCTTTGCAGCCAAAGATGGAGACACTCTATACAGTCAGCAAAAACAACCGGGAGCTGACCGTGGCTCAGATCATGAACTCCTTATCGGCAAATTCAGACTTGAATTGAAGAAAGTAGGGAAAACCACTAGACCATTCAGGTATGACCTAAATCAAATCCCTTACGATTATACAGTGGAAGTGACAAATAGATTCAAGGGATTAGATCTGATAGACAGAGCGTCTGAATGCCTGAAGAACTATGGACAGAGGTTCATGACATTGTACAGGAGACAGTGATCAAGACCATCCACACACAAAAAAAGAAATGCAAAAATGCAAAACGGTTGTCTGAGGAGGCCTTACAAATAGCTGAGAAAATAAGAGAAGCTAAAGGCAAAAGGAGAAAAGGAAAGACATATCCATTTGAATGCAGAGTTACAAATAGCAAGGAGAGAAAAGAAAGCCTTCCTCAGGGATCAGTGCAAAGAAATTGAGAAAAACAATAGAATGGGAAAGACTAGAGATCTCTACAAGAAAATTAGAGATACCAAGCCAACGTCTGCTGAATCATCGAAAAAGCAAGGGAGTTCCAGAAAAACATCTACTTCTGCTTTATTGACTATGCCAAAGCCTTTGACTGTGTGGATCACAATAAACTGTGGAAAATTCTGAAAGAGATGGGAATACCAGACCACCTGACCTGCCTCTTGAGAAACCTATATGTAGGTCAGGAAGCAACAGTTAGAACTAGATGTGGATCAACAGACTGGTTCCAAATAGGAAAAGGAGTACGTCAAGGCTGTATATTGTCACCCTGGTTATTTAACTTATATGTAGAGTACATCATGAGAAATGCTGGGCTGGATGAAGCACAAGCTGGAATCAGGATTGCTGGGAGAAATATCAGTCACCTCAGATATGCAGATGACACCACTCCTATGGCAGAAAGTGAAGAGGAACTCAAAAGCCTCTTGATGAAAGTGAAAGTGGAGAGTGACAAAGTTGGCTTAAAGCTCAATATTCAAAAAACCAAGATCATGGCATCCAGTCCCATCACTTCATGGCAAATAGATGGGGAAAGAATGGAAACAATGACAGCCTTTATTTTGGGGGCTCCAAAATCACTGAAGATGGTGACTATAGCCATGAAATTAAAAGATGCTTGCTCCTTGAAAGAAAATTATGACCGACCTTGATAGCATATTAAAATGCAGAGACATTACTTTGCTGACAAAGATCCATATAGTCAAAGCTATGGTTTTTCCAGTAATAACGTATGGATGTGAGAGTTGGACCATAAAGGAAGGTGAGTGCCAAAGAATTGATGCTTTTGAACTGTGGTGTTGAAGAACACTCTTGAGAGTCCCTTGGACTGCAAGGCAATCAAGCCAGTCCTAAAGGAAATCAATCGTACCTGCATATTCATTGGAGTGACTGATGCTGAACCTGAAGCTCCAGTACTTTGGCTACCTGAGGGAAACTGACTCATTAAAAAAGACGCTGATGCTGGGAAAGATTGAAGGCAGAAGGAGAAGGGGACGACAGAAGATGAGGTGGTTGAATGGCATCACCGACTCAATGGACATGAGTTTGAGCAAGCTCCGGGAGTTGGTGATGGACAGGGTTGCCTGACATGGGCAGTCCGTGGGGTCTGCCAAAGAGTCGGACAGAACTGAGTGACTGAACTGACTGACTGATGGAAAATGTGCAAACACTTTTGAATGATATTCTCTCTTCTTTGTATTCAAAATAATGGCATATTCTATAGTAATCATCAGAACCAAAATTGGAAAGAATGCCAAAATAATTTAAGTGGGCAAATGATAACTAAATATATAGAATTGTTGCAAGTATACATTTGTGCTAGTTTTTGCCTTCTAAATTGATTTCTGTGAAATGTAACAATGTTTCCTAAGGAAACCCTAGTTGGTTCATTTGGAAAAGTTGTCCTGTGATAAGCAATTAGCACTCTCTAAGGTTAAGAAATTGGGTGTTTTTTTAAAAGTAAAAAGATATTGATTTCCATTTGACTTGAAGAGTTCTTGAAACTCTATTTGTCTAGCACAAGAGTGTGTTGCTGCTTATTTTTGTCTTCCACCAGACTATGATTTCTCCCCTACTGCAGATTCATAGCCAAGTAAGCTCTTGATTTTGTGCCAGATGTAGTGAGAAGCATGTTCCTCTAGTTACTTATAAAGAGAGCTTCCTTGATCTAGAGTTATTACTATCAAAGATTCCTGCATTTCCAGCGGGCTTTATACCACTTCAGATTGTAAAAACTAAGAGACTGACACACACAGAGACACATTCTCACACACATACACACACACTCACAAAGGTAGTAGACAACCTCCTTTAATTAATTCATGAGGGTAATATAGGCTGTCAAATGATTACTTTGACTTACTTTGCATGATCTGCTCATTTGTTAACTGACTGGTTTCATCACAAAGGGCTTCCATGATAGCTCAATTGGTAAAGAATCTTCTTGCAATGCAGGAGGCACCAGTTTGATTCCTGGGTTGGGAAGATCTGTTGTAAAAGGGATAGGCTACACACTCCAATATTCTGGCCTGGAGAATTCCATGAACTGTTTAGTCCATGGGGTCGCAAACAGTCATACACGACTGAGTGACTTTCACTTTCACTTCATCACACAAAACATTAAAAAAATATATTTATTTATTTATGACTGTGCTGGGTCCTCATCGCTGTGTGGTCTTTTCTCTAGTTTGTGGAGAGCAGGGGCCACTTCCCAGTTGTGGCGCATGCAATGTCCTCTGTCCCTGTGGAGCATGGACTCTAGGGTATGCAAGCTTCAGTAGCTGTGGCATGTGGGCTTGGCAGTTGTGTCTTCAGGGCTTCAGAGCACAGCCCAACTGTTCTGGCTTAGTTGTTCAGTGACATATGGGATCTTCCCGGATCTGGCAGGATTGATTGCTTTGACAGGCAGATTCTTTACCACTGAGGCACCAGGAAAGCCCTCACACAGAACATTTGTATGTTATCATAGCATGCAGAGTTTGAGATATTATGAATTGTATTTCAATAAAATGCATTTAAACATAGTGTTTAATCCAGTATTAATACTTGAATTTGTCTTGATTTCTTTTGACATATTTAATGTGATAAAAGAAATTTGTTTTTATGCTGACATGCAATTTTATGCCATGTATGGACTATTAAGCCATAAATGTTCATCACTACAACATGTAGTGTTTCATGCCAGAGAAACTGTGAAAGTGAAAGTGAAAGTGAAAGTGAAAGTGAAAGTGAAGTCACTCAGTCCTGTCCGACTCTTAGCGACCCCGTGGACTGTAGCCCGCTAGGCTCCTCCGTCCATGGGATTCTCCACGCAAGAATACTGGAGTGGGTTGCCATTTCCTTCTCCAGGGGATCTTCCTGACCCAGGGATCAAACCCACATCTCCCGCATTGCAGGCAGACGCTTTAACCTAGTCTACTCTGGATATCCATATACTCAGAGTAGACGTTTTTTTTTGGGGTCATGCCTAAGGATCTTCGTTGCCTGACCAGTGTTCTAGCCCATGCCCCTCTGCATTGGATGGGCAGAATCTTAACCACTGGACTACCAGGGAAGTCCCTATGATAGGTTTTTATTTATTTATGTACTTTATAATTTGCAGATTAACATACCTATTTTAAAGAGAAAAGGAAATATTCACTGACACTATACTTTTTCACCATGTCATCACTTGCTTTCTAACTGGTAAAGATAAAATACTTAAATTTTCTGTAATAAGAGGGAGTAATTTTTTAATGGTTATTTTCACTGTTCTTTTAAACTAATATATATATGGTTTAAAATTCAAATGATACTAACATGCTTATAAAATAGTATTCTTATTTTTCAACAATATTGTCTCTTTTTCATGTATATGCTTCAACAATGTAAAGCTGTTTTTCATACAGATAGCTATGTTTCATATATTGTAGTTCTTCAGTTGCTAAATTGTGTTCAACTCTGCAAACTCATGAACAGTAGCACACAAGCTCCTCTGTCCCCCTCTAGCTCCTGGAATTTGCTCAAATTCGTGTCTGTAGAGTCAGTGGTGCAATCTACACATCTAATCCTCTGCCACCTCGTTCTCCTTTTACCTTCAGTCTTTCCCAGCATCACAGTCTTTTCCAATGAGTTGGCTCTTTGCATCAGGTGGCCAAAGTGTTGGAACTTTACCTTTAGCATCAGTTCTTCCAGTGCATATTCAAGGCTGATTTCCTTTAGGATTGATTGGTTTAGTCTCCTTGCAGTCCAAGGCACTCTCAAGAGTCTTCTCCAACACCACAGTTCAAAAGCATCAATTCTTCAGCACTCAGCCTTCTTTCTGATCCAGTTTTCACATCCATACATGACTATGGAACATAGTCAAAGTATATACTAACTTTTATAAACTTTCTCTTATTTACTTATTTTTGAAAATATCGACTGACTTTCTACTGGGGCAGTGAAGAATTAGCTCTTTGGTATTCTACTTTTCTCCTCTTTAATAAAATAATTTAATGCTGTTAATTTCCTTCTTGGTGTGACTTTGGCTTCATTCTACACATTTTGATGTCTTTTTGTATTATTTTCAATTTGTGTGTGTGTGTTTTCCTTATAATTCTTTATTTTTTTTTTTAGAAATAGTTTGTTTTCAAATATTGGAGATGTTCTAGTAATCTCTCTGCAATTAATTTTAAATTTCTTATAGTCATGCAACATATTCTATATGATATCAATCCTTTAAGTTGAGCAGATAACCCTGCATCTGATCCATCTTGATGACTGTTGTACTTGTTCCTGCAAATTACATGTATTCTGCTGTCCTCAGGAGGAATGTTCTATAAATATCTATGAGGCCAAGTTTTTTTATATCTTCTTAAACAATTTTCTATGTTTTCTATCAATGAATGAGAAAAGAAATGTTGAAGTCTTCAATTATAGTTGTGGTGTTGTCTTTTTTCCCCCCAGTCATTAGCTTTTGTTTTGTGCGTTTTGAAGTTCAATAATTAGTTTATACTCACTTAGGATTGGTATGTGTTCTTGATGAATTTACCCTTTCATCATCATGAAGAGACTTTCCTTATCCCTTCTCATGGTCTGAAGAGCTGCCTCAGCTTTCTTTCGATTACATTTTCACTGATGTTTCACTATTGTTTATACTGGATTTAACTCTGTCTCTATAATAGATTTTGTATATTTTAAGCACTATATGGTTTGCCCTTTTTAAAATACATTTTGCCAATCTCTGCTTTTGAAGTAGCATTTTTTAACCATTAATTTTAATGTAATTATTGATATAGTTGAATTTTAAATTTTAAAAAAAATTGTTAGGAATAGGATTCTATTTGATTACATACTTCAGTTTTCTTCTGGCTTAAATTGTTTTCTAAGAAAGAAATCTTCATTAGTTCTTGTCTTTGTTTTTTATCATATAAACTGTTTTTTTTTCTTCTGGTTGTTTACAAAACTCTTATTTTCTAACCAATTTTCAATAATTTGATTGTGATGTTCCTTAGTAAGGTGTTTTCACATTTATTTTGCTTGGAGGCCTGCTGAGTTTCTTGGATCTCTGAGTTTATAGTTTCCATCAAATTTGGACAGTTTATTGACATCACTTCTTCAAATATTTTTTATCCCCACCCTACTTCTCCCTCTGAAACTGCAATTTCCACACCTTGTACAGTTTTATATTGTCTCGGAGATCAATGTTCTTTTTATTTTATTTTTTTCTTTTTTGTCTCTGTGATTCCATTGGGATAGTTTCTCTTGCTATGCCTTCAAATCCACAGATATTTTCTTCTGTATCTAATATGGTTTTAATCTAGTGAATTATTTATATCAGATACTATTTTTATCTGTGGAAGTTTCATCTGATTACTTTTTTGTATATTCCATTTCTTGCCTAATTTTGTTCATGTTTTCCTTTAACTACTTGAATGATTCTATAGCAGCTATTTTGTTTCCTGTCTGTTGATAATATTATGTCTGTTGTTTGTGGTTTTGATTATACTGAATGATTTTCTCTTTATCAAAAGTCATACTTTCTTGCATCTTGGCATGTTTAGTAATTTTTATTTGATGCAGGTAATTGTATTTGATGCAATTGAGTGCTGAGTTGTCTTGTGCTTTTTTTATGGTTAGATTTTGTTTGGGAAGCAGTTCACTGCTTGATTTTCTTTAGGCTTGTTTTTAAGCTTTGCTCTTTTGGGTCCTAAATAGCCTTTACCCTGAGGGCAATTTAGTTCAGCCACTAAGGTGACATTTCCAGGAACTCTACCATCATTCAATGAGAACACTCCTCTATGCAGGCCAGAATGTGAAGATTGCTCAGTTGACACTCCCCCAGCTATTCTTGCCCAGGTGGGTGAATTTCATCCTGTAAACATGCGCTTAGGATTCAGCAACTGAGTCAAGGGGATCCCTATATAGGTTTGTAGGGGTATTTCTCCTTGGAGTGCTCAACTTTCTGACCCCTCTCTACAAATTTCAGAAACCTCTACCTTCCCAAACTATCACCTCTGTCTCTTCAACTCATTAAGGTTATCATACTTCACTTGGGAAGTGCATTCCTGAACGACTTTCTCTAAGGTTCTTTCAGACAGATAGCCAAGCCAATCACAGGGTTAGTTTTCAGTTTGCCTTTTCTTAGAGATCAGAGTTTTGTATTGTATATTTTCTAAGTTTCAAACAATCATTTCATAGATGTTTTATTTATGTCAGGGGATAATTCCAGATCAACTTATTTATGGTCAGAAATTGAAATTCCCTTATATAATTTTATAAACATAGAGTACTTTATAGATGTCAGCAAATGTAACAGACAATGTATAGACATACCTACATAGATATAGAGGGGCTTCCCTGGTGGTTCAAATGGTAAAGAATCTGCCTGCAATGCAGGAGACCCAGGTTCGATCCCTGGGTCGGGAAGATGCCCTGGAGAAGGAATGGCTACCATTCTCCACTATTCTTACCTGGAGAATTCCATGGACAGAGGAGCCTGACAGTCTAAAGTCCACGACATCACAAAGAGTCGGACATGACTGAGTGACTAACATATATAGATATAGATAGGTCTATATGTATGTATTTAAAAGCATAGAATATTTACTCACCGTTTTCAGATATTTATCAAATACCACATTCTTGGTGAGGACTCACATAGACCTATTTGAGATTTCATCCTGTTTATTCTCTATCCTAACTGGCTGCTTTTAAAAATATCTCCATATTATTTATCACAATTTAACATACTGTGTATTATGCATATTTATTTTCTTTGTTTTCTACCTCTCTCCTCAAGTAATGTTAACCCACACAAATGTATAGCATTTTGCTTAAATACTGTTATTTTCTCATATCACATGGAATAGTAAGTTATATATAGATTTTGAATAACTATTAGTTGATTAAATAATGAACATCAAGATAAATCTTTCATCTAATGAGAAAAGAAGAAGTATGATTGGAGAACGATTAATTGCATTTTGCAACTGTATGAATTGTTTGTTGTGACTTGAGTTTTGTTATGAATTGAATTTTTCTCCCCTCCCTAGTTCATATGTTTAAGTCCCCAGTACTTCAGAATGAGACTATATTTGAATACAGAGCCTTCAAAAGAGGTAAATAAAGTAAAACAAAGTCATATGATAAGCCCTAATCCAGTATGACTAGCATCCTTACAAAGAGGAGAGTAGGACAAAGATATATGCAGACAGAGAGGAGAGATCACAGGAGGGCACAGTGAGGAGGTGGCCGTCTATGAACTAAGGAGAGAGGCCTTGGAAGAAACCAAATTTGCTTATACCTTGATCTAAGGCAACTAACCTCCAGAACTCTGAGAAAATAAATTTCTTGTTGTTGAATGTACTCAGCCCGTGGTGTTGTGTCATGGATGCCTGAGCACATTAATGCAGCTTTGTAATACTTTATTTTTTTAAAGATATTAGAAACAAATATGCCAAAATGTTATTATTGATTTTCTGAAAAGATATCCATAGCTCTTTATTATATTTCCCTTTAACAGTTTTTTTATTTGCAATATATAGGTAAACTTTTGTCACCATAAAAATACATTTCAAAGCATACTGTTCTCTTCCCTGGTGGCTCAGATGGTAAAGCATCTCCCTGCAATGTGGGAGACCTGGGTTCCATCCCTGTGTTGGGAAGATCTCCTGGAGAAGGAAATAGCAACCCACTCTAGTATTCTTGCCTGGAGAATGCCACGGATGGAGGAGCCTGGTAGGCTACAGTCCATGGCGTCGCAAAGAGCTGGAAACGACTGAGCAACTTCACTTTCACCTTCACTTTCATATATAAATGCCTATATATATATATGCATTTATATATGCAAATATATATATGTATTTATATATAAATACATATATATATATATGACAAATTCTAAGCAAAGATCTGAGTGACTAAACTGAACTGAAACAAAGATCTCCAATCATTAGAAGGCAGAATATGTGCAAAACATTGCCTTGTATCAGGATGTGATCCAGTAACTAGAAATTCCTTGCTTCTTTTCCCCTTGTCTACCTCTATTCAATAGATGGATTGGTCAATGAGTATAAATACATTAGTGTGTGATCAAAAATTTATAGCCATTAACATGTAAAAAAATAATTATGCAAAGTAAAACATATACCATTCCATATCTGTAATGTCTTAAACTTTCCTGAATGGAAAAGTAAATGTCAAGAATTGCCCCTTCCAAATAAATATAACAGAACATAAATCTACCATCATGTTTCTCATTTGAACTTTGTGAAATATTGAATTTTGATTTACATGTCTGAGCTTGTTATTTCTTAGTAGCTACTTTTGTTCCAAATCTGCCTGTGGGAAATAATGGTGCTCCCAGTCAGGGAGCAGTAGGAGATGATATAGTAACAGGACTTCCTGTTACGAGGTGTTTATCTTAGTTGTTACAATTGTGCTATTCTCCTATTGTGCATTTATTCTTCCCTCCATTCAGCCCAATCACTGAGGTTTTAATATCAGTTACTGTATTATTGCAGCCATGAAATTAAAAGACACTTACTCCTTGGAAGAAAAGTTGTGACCAACCTAGATAACATATTCAAAAGCAAAGACATTACTTTGCCAACAAAGGTCCATCTAGTCAAGGCTATGGTTTTTCCAGTGGTCATGTATGGATGTGAGAGTTGGACTGTGAAGAAGGCTGAGTGCCAAAGAATTGATGCCTTTGAACTGTGGTGTTGGAGAAGACTCTTGAGAGTCCCTTGGACTGCAAGGAGATCCAACCAGTCCATTC
>NW_011494919.1:1224404-1260380 GCF_000754665.1 Bison bison bison | reverse complement strand
ATGAGAAGAGTTGACTCATTGGAAAAGACCCTGATGCTGGGAGGGATTGGGGGCAGGAGGAGAAGGGGACGACAGAGGTTGAGATGGCTGGATGGCATCACCGACTCGATGGACATGAGTCTGAGTGAACTCCAGGAATTGGTGATGGACAGGGAGGCCTGGCGTGCTGCAATTCATGGGGTCGCAAAGAGTTGGACACGACTGAGTGACTGAACTGAACTGAACTGTATTATGCCATTCTAAAATATCATTTTGGCTCTTCCTTATAGATTCTCTTTATTCTCTGAGATTTTCTCTCTTTACAGATATCTTCATAATTGTTTATTGAAACCGACTTATTATGGCTGCTTTAAAATTCTTGTCAGGACACTCAAAGCCGGTGCACTGGGACAACCCAAAGGGTTGGGATGGGGAAGGAGGTGGGAGAGGAGTTCGAGATAGAGGACACATGTACACCTGTGGCTGATTCATATCAATGTATGGCAAAAACCACCACAATATTGTAAAGTAATTAGCCTCCAATTAAAATAAATATATTAATTTAAAAAATTCTTGCTAGATAATTCTGTCATTTGTGTCATTACTGTATAGGAATCTTTTGATTATTTTTTCCAATCACTTTGAGACTGTTCTAGATTTTGATACTGCAATAGAAACCTGGACTTTGGGACTTTTATACTATGTATATCTCACTTAAATGATCTTTCTAAAGTATGTCCCCTTTGAACTTTGTCAAGAGTAGTAAGTGCCTCTTCATTAAGGGAAGGTGCTGGTGGAAATACAGTTTTCCCTTTCAGCCTCCACTGTCTTCTGAGGGGTGATAGTGTTATAGAATGAATGTTTGTGTCCCCTCAGATTCCTATATTGAAGCCCTAACCTCCAATATGATGGCATTTGGAGGTAGTTTAGAACATTATTACCTTGAGATAAGGTAATGAGAGTGGTGTCTTCATGGTGGGATGACTGTCCTCATAAGAAGACACAGGAACAGCTTTCTCTCAGTCATGTGAGGACATCATGAAGAGGTTTCCATTTGCAAGACAGAAGAGTGGCCTTACTGTAAACATAAATAAATCTGCCCACACCTTGGTCTTAGACATTCCAGTTTCAGGACTGTGAGAAAATACATTTCTGTTGTTTAAGCCATCCAGTCTTAGCAGATGGAGACAAAGGGGCTCCTTCTTACTTCAGTGTTAGGGATGGGAGTTCTGGATCTCATGAAGTTGCCAGTAATATCACCCTGGCTGAGACGGGAAGCCATGCCTTGCCTCTCTCTATGGCCTCCATAGTCATCAAGGGGGCCGGGTGGCTTCATTACTTCTGGACAGTAGTAAAAGTCCTGATTCTCCTAGACCTTTCCTAAATGACCCTGGAGCAAGGAGCTGGCATGTTAGTGCTAGGTCACTCACATCACATGGACACAACTTTCTGCAGAAGGAATTTATTACTTCAGGCTTTCATGGCTTTTTCTATAACACTGATGGCATCTTCAGTGGTATAGACTTCCAGACTTTCATGATCTTTTTGTTAGGTTTCTCTTCCATAGTGTTGACAGTCCTTTCCATGGAACACCATGTGTAATAAACCTTAAAGGTCTTTTGGACCCTATGATCTAGAGACTGAATTAGAGACATTGTATAAAGGGGAAATAGACCACTTTGAGGGCTTCCCAGATGGCACTAGTGGTAAAGAACCTGCCTGCCAATGCAGGAGATGTAAGAGGTGCAAGTTCAATCCCTGGGTCAGGAAAACCCCTGGAGGAGGGCATGGCAACTCACTCCAGTATTCTTGCCTGGAGAATCCCATGGACAGAGGAGCCTGGCAGACTACATACAGTCCATAGGGTCTCAAAGAGTCGGACACGACTGAAGCGACTTAGCATGCATGCATGCAGCCCACTTTGATGCTGCCAATGTTGAACACATGGGGTTCTGGGCATTGCATATCAAAGCTGGGCATATCAAAAGAGCATTTTCACAAAAGAGTAGAGTTAGCCTATTCCTTCCTGCCTTAAATCCTGATCCACCCTTCTCTCCCTTACTGATAAGCAACCTTTGTAGCATTTTTTCCAGAATAGGGAATTGTGTCTGCTTAAAGTCTGTTCAGGCAGATAACCTTTCTCCTCAATGATTTTCATAATGGTGTGTGGGAACTCACCTGCTGCTTTGTGGTCAGCAGAAGCTGCTTTTCCTGTTATCTTGACATTTTTTAAAAAAGCCAAACCTCTTTCTAAAATTATCAAACCATCTAATGCTGAAATTAAGTTCTCTGGCTTTAGATCCTTCAGCTTCTTATACTTTAAGTTGTCGTGTAATAACTTCACTTTTTCTTAAATGATATTAGTCTATAGGTATTCCATTCTTCTAGCAATCCTGCACTCACATAAAAGATGCATTTTCAATATGATATAAAAAAAGTATTTCCTGAAATGGGCAAGGCTTTCACCCTTGCTCGTGTAGCTGCCATAGTAACTTCATGAATTTCCTTTCCTTTCCTCATGAATGAAGGAAACAGCACAATGTTTTTTATGCTGTAGTCATTTATCTTGAAACTGTGGGCAGCTGCAGTCTACATTACATATCAAGCAAATCAACTTTTTCTTGTAACGTTATGCCTTTTCTCTGCTTCTTGGGAGCATTTCCCACATAGCAGTGGCACTTTGTACAGGTCCCAGGGTGTTAGTCAAGGTTTATGGTATTGCCCTAAACATGATGAAAGATACTTGAGAACTACAGAAGATCACCTTTTACTGTGATATGCAATTTACTGGAGAGATGAACTGCACACATGGAGATGATGAATCTACATGGTGTGTTAAGTGGATCCTCACAACACTTGAGCTCAGCACCAGGGCAGTAAGAAGTTGCTGTAAAATTATGACATTAGTACAGTGTGTACTATAGTTGATTTCATGTAGTTAAGATTTAATACTACATCCTTATACTTGCTTGTATTTCTCCAGACTGACTGATGCCATGTACAACCTGTTATGTTCATGTAAGTTTTAATAATTTTTTACTTTTTCTGATAGATTTGCATATATTATATGGTAGTAAAAGATAAAACAGACTAGGGGTCGCTAAGAGTCAGATACGACTGAGCGACTTCACTTTCACATTTCACTTTCATGCATTGGAGAAGGAAATGGCAACCCACTCCAGTGTTCTTGCCTGGAGAATCCCAGGGATGGGGGAGCCGGGTGGGCTGCCGTCTCTGGGGTCGCACAGAGTCGGACACAACTGAAGTGACTTAGCAGCAGCAGCAGCAGAATCCACATATATTTTATGCATTCATGACATATCTTTTTTCTTAAAAATTTCAACATTTCTAGATTATGTGGCTCAAGTACAAGTTTTTTTCAAGTTGTTGAAAATCTCCAAAATTTTTTTCAGATATATTCTTGAAAAAAATCCACATATAATTGTACCTGCACAGTTCAAACCTATGTTGTTCAAGAGCCAATGGTGGATAATTTAACATGTATATTTATCAAAGGATGGGGTGTCACCTAAGAGCTTCCCTGGTGGTGCAGTGATAAAGAATCTGCCTGCAGTGCAGGAGCTGAAGGAGCCGCGGGAGATGCAGGTTCAATTCCTGGGTTGGGAAGATCCCCTGGAGGAGGGCATGGCAACCCACTCCAGATTCTTGCCTAGAGAATCCCATGGACAGAGGAGCCTGGCAGGTTACAGTCCATAGGGTTGCAGAGTCGTTCATGACTTAAGTAACTTAGCATGAACGTAGGTTCACCTAAAATTTTATTTCAACAACTTTATGTGGATATGAACAGAACTTCTTGGAAGTTTGACTTTATGAGAGAGAGAGGAAAATGAGAGAATCTGTTATCACTCTCCTTGGGACAGAACCAAAACTTTAAGTATGAACTGATCGTAATTTGAGGTCTGATTGTTGTATTGAGAGCAAATAGTATGTATTTATATTCAACATGCTCTCTATATTTATGCTTAAATTATTTTAAAAAAGAAAAGTGGAAAAATCAAACCCGTACATTTTGTTTTGATTATCCATAAGCTCTGAGGAAGGGACACCACTATACATTATATATTGGGCTTCCCGGGTGGCGCTAGTGGTAAAGAACATACCTGCCAATGCAGGAGAAGTAAGAGACATGGGTTCGATCCCTGGATCTAGAAGATCTCCAGGAGGAGGACACGGCAATCCACTCCAGTAACCTCACCTGAAGAATCCCATGGACAGAGGAGCCTGGCATGCTGTAGTCCATGGGGTTGCACAGTCAGACATGACTGAAGCGACTTAGCACACACACACATGCACATTGTATATTCTGGAGAAGATGAAGAGAAAAGCTTGAATTCTGAAGGATTCAAAACATGTCATTAAAAACATATAGCTAAAAACTAAGATTTTTGAATTCCTCAACATCTTTAATATGTACTTCATGCAATAAGTGTTTTAATGATTAATTATAATCATAAATAAGAATTGTTTATTCTTTTACAGTAGCATATGCCAATGAAAATAAAAATTTCTTTTTGTAGCAAAATCATTTTTACAAAAAGTATTTCTTCTTTGAGCCATGATACAAAACTCTAAGGAAGTAGAGCAACTATTGATGCTTAACAGGATTGCTTTGGTTGAAGGCACACTAATGATTTCACCAGTGTTTTTCAAAACATCGTTAGATTCCTTGGTTCTTAACCAATAGTGAAATATTGGTTATATGTTAAGTATTGATGTATATTTGATTTTGTTTCCATTGGAAGAAAGAATTAAGAAAAATGCTATCTTGGGTAGCCATTACATTTATTAAATTATAGACAGAATCAAATGGTTTTTTAGGAGTTCTTTAATTTTAGTAATCTTTTACTATTAATATTTTCCTTAAGTTATAAAATATTTCAATAGTAGCTTAAATGCTTTAATCTTATCTTTGTTTAGTGAACTAATCTAGAAATATTGGCCTTTAACCTTTAACTACAGTTTATATCCTTAGAGGAGGGCATGAAACCCACTCCAGTACCCTTGCCTGGAGAAACCCATGGACAGAGGAGCCTGGCTCATTGCTGTCCATAGGGTCGCAAAAAGTCGGACACAACTGAAGAGACTTAGGACGCACACATGCACAGCTTATATATTTGATTTTACCTTCTTGGGTATAGTATAGGTACACATGAATATGTTTGCATGTATACAATCTAAGGGGAAATTTTTTTCAATCCTCCTTTTTCTTTTTTGCTAAACTTTATGTGACTATAACATCTGAACCTCTTATTAGGAGCACATATTCAGATAAATTATAACATGAAGATTGTTGCTTTGTGTTCTTAGTGGCTAATTGATTATGATCAGATTGGTTGTAAATGTCCATTAGAGGTTTTTCAGTCATAAAATGGAGTGATTACTGCGATACCTGTTTATGACCAATAGAATAGGTTTATCTGAAATCAATAATAGCCAAAGGAAAATCATGTAGATAAAAAGATAACAGTTTTGGAATTCTCTGGACTTTAAAGAAAATTAAAGAATAGAACTAGATTTTTTTCCCCTCTCTTTCTCTTCTTTGACTAGACCTCACTTGAAAGTGAAAATTGTGTCCGATTCTGTGACCCCATGGACTATACAGTCCCTGGAATTCTCCAGGTCATAAGTATACCTATTTCCCAAAATACTGGAGTGGGTAGTCTTTCCCTTCTCCAGGGGATCTTCCCAACCCAGAGATGGAACCCAGGTTTCCTGCATTGCAGATGGATTCTTTACCAACTGAGCTGAGCCACAAGAGGAGCCCAAGAATACTGGAGTGGGTAGCTTATCCCTACTCCAGGGCATCTCCCCAACCCAGGAATCAAACTGGCATCTCCTGCATTGCAGGCGGATTCTTTACCAACTGAGCTATCAGGGAAGCCCTAGACCTCACTTCTCCAGGGACAATTTACCAGTTTGAATTGTGTGCATTTTCTACTTGCTGCTGTAACAATTTGCCACAAACTTGGTGGCTTAAGACAAAAACTATATTATCTTACAGTTCTGTAGATCAGGAAGTTCAACATGAGCACTACTGAGTTAAAATTGAGGTGTTGACAAGGCTGTGTTTCTTTCTGGAAGCTCTATGAGAGAATTCATGTCTTGCATTTTCCAGATTCTCTGGGCCACCCATGTTCCTTTTCTCTTGGTTTTCTTTCTCCATCTCCACCACCAGTGATTTTGCAACTCTAAAATTTAGGTCATTCCATGACTGTTGTTCTTTTATTTAATTTCTTTTTCTTTTTTTTATTTTTAATTGGAGGATAATTGCTTTACAATGTTGTGTTGGTTTCTGTCTTACAACAATGTGAATCAGACATTAGTATACCTATTTGCAGGGCACAAATAGAAATGCAGAGAACAGACTTGTAGACAGTGGGGGAAGGAGAGGGTAGGAAGCGTTGAGAGAGTAGCACTAAAACATATACATTACCATGTGTGAAATAGGTAGCAAGAGGCAAGTTGCTATATGACACAGGGAGCTCAACCGGGTGCTCTGCGACCACCTAAAGGGATGGGATGGGGTGGGGGTGAGAGGGAGATTTAAGAGAGAGGGGACATATGTATGCATGCATGCTAACTTGCCTCAGTGGTATCCAACTCGTGAACCTATGGACTGGAGCCTGCCAGGCTCCTCTGTCCATGGGATTCTCCAGGCAAGAATACTAGAGTGGGTTGCCATGCCCTCCTCCAAGGGATCTTTCACACCCTGGGACTGAACCCGCATCTCTTATGTCTCCTGCATTGGCATGTGGGTTCTTTACGAGTAGCAACATCTGGGAAGCCCCTAGTTTGAGGTTGCTGCTGCTGCTAAGTCACTTCAGTTGTGTCCGACTCTGTGTGACCCCATAGACAGCAGCCCACCAGGCTCCCCCGTCCCTGGGATTCTCCAGGCAAGAACACTGGAGTGGGTTGCCATTTCCTTCTCCAATGCATGAAAGGGAAAAGTGAAAGTGAAGTCACTCAGTTGTGTCTGACTCTCAGCGACCCCATGGACTTCAGCCCACCAGGCTTCTCTGTCCATGGGATTTTCCAGGCAAGAGTACAGGAGTGGGGTGCCATTGCCTTCTCAGGGTTTGAGGTTAAACCTATCTAAATATGTTCTTGCTTTCTTTGCTTGTAAGTACCTCAGAGACAGAAACTATCTTATTCACTTGTCTAGCCATAGGCTTGCAAGCATATCGTGGATTCTAATAATTATGTGTTTAATAAGTGAAAGCAACTTTTAAAATATTTGAAGAAATGTTTTGATATCAACAACTAAATAATAGAGTATTCCAGCCTGTAATTTTTCTAAAAAATAAAGCAGCAGTTAATTTGTATCTTTTAATTTCCACCACTTTTTAAAATACAACTACTAGAATGTTCAAAATCAGAAAGCTCCAAATATGAAATAATAAATTTAAGAGGCCCATGAATTCCTGTGGGTGTAGGATAATCATTTAATTATTAGCTTTTGTCCATTTATAGAATGTTGTAAAATATGCCCTTTATATAAATAGGGCAAATGAGGTCTTAAAAAATAAATATATGACAATAGTGAGTAATCAGATAGCACTCATTGTTTGTTGCATTACAGAATAAATTAAGAAAGAGAAATGCTCTTGTATTTGTTTCAATTAATTTTTAATTTAGTGCCTATTTTTTTCAGAGAGTAGCAATATACTTTCATAAGATACTATTCTGCGAACTCATAGAATGTTAATATTATACTCAATGAAATATTTAACTTATGTTTCACTTAACTTAGATTCTCCTAGCAGTGTCCATATTATTTGGCAACCAATAGCATCTCAGAATTGTACTTGAGTAAACAAAGGGAGAAGGCAATGGCACCCCACTCCAGTACTCTTGCCTGGAAAATCCCATGGACGGAGAAGTCTGGTGGGCTGCAGTCCATGGGGGTAGCGAAGAGTTGCACACAACTGAGTGACTTCCCTTTCACTTTTCACTTTCATGCGTTGGAGAAGGAAATGGCAACCCACTCCAGTGTTCTTGCCTGGAGAATCCCAGGGACGGCAGAGCCTGGTGGGCTGCTGTCTCTGGGGTCGCACAGAGTCAGACACGACTGAAGCGACTTAGCAGCAGCCGCAGCAAACAAAGGGATGACAGTGTTTCTAAGTGTTTGTACCTTGGGAGGAAAAATTATATATCCACGTTCCTTTTTCAATTTCTTCTATTTGCTCAGATACTTCTAGGATGGATCTGAGGTCTCTTTTTGATGCCACCTCAAATAAAATTACATCCTAAATGACCAGAAGAAACCATAAAACAAAATAGAAGATAAGATTAAGCATCCTAAGAATATTTTCCAAATAAAAATTTTATTCATTTTATATATAATTTTCTTCATCTGTCAAGGAAAAACAATGCTATCCATATAAAATTGTTTTAAGGAAAAGCAGTGGCAAATATGTGTTCACCAGGAGTGCATGAAATACTTAATGTGAGTGTATTATACAAACTTGAACATTTTATACCAGAAAGTTGCCTCGTTTTTAATCCCCAGCAGTTGAGAACTGTGTATGTATTAATATGATTTGGGGGTTATTTAGCCATTATTGGGGTTTCATGCTTGCTATGTCTATGACATCTTGATTGAATCATAGATCTCTTTGTCCTAACAATGTGCCTTTTTGGAGAATACACGCAGAGCAAATTGCAAGTTTATTTAGTGAAGGAGAGAAGGACACACACTTCGCAGAAGCATGTTGGTCGTAGAGAGTAGAAGAGTCAGCATCTTTCTCAGCCTTTGTGGTACCCAGACCATTTAGCAAAGAGGTGAAAGGTGACAGCTGGTGATGCACATGAAAACCGGGGTCTTGACAGATGTGGAAGAGCTCATTTTGTGCGTGCCACATTCCTTTTCACCTTGGCCTTTTGGTACTGTTAGGAATAATTTATGTATACAATCTCCGTGCTTAATGCCTTTATTTAAGAGAAGGATTAAATACTGGACACTCCTGGGTTTGAAACCAGAATTAGCATTGCTGAGATTCCATCTGCATCTGGGCAAAAATGAGTAAAAATGCTCTACTTGACCTTCATACTGTAGATCTGTCTCTGGATTGCCAAAGTACTAGAACAGCCATTTTCAGGCTGTAGCTATTTGGGGCCCATTATTCTGATGAAATTGAAATGAGTAAGCTGGTCTGCTTTGTGACCTGCATACTTAGAACTGTCTCCAGGGCCCCTCGGTTCTGTGCTGGTGAATTTAGGCATCAAAAGCCTTCCCTTCAGCCTGCCACCAACAAAGGAACAAACGCTTTCAACTTTACACAAGAAAGGCATAGATTTTGCGTAAAAGTATCCTTAATAAAACCATTGAGTAGGTTATAAGTTAAGAGTAAATGCCTACATTTCTATATTAAAATCAGAAAAATACACAGGATACAGCCCTTAGCAGAATCATCAGTCCCTAATGAATGCTTTCAGTCTTCTAACTTAGCACAATTTATAGCTTATTCTGAAGTTGTCAGGTATTGACCAGTGATGGCAGAACTGGTTTACTGCTCCCTACTTCAAAACCTGCTATGTATCTCATCTCCTCAAATCATTTTCGTCAATCTTGGGCTTATAGCCTTCACTTTACATGAACTCTTTGACGAGTTTTCCAAGACACATATATAATATTCACTTAGAAAACAGAGTTGAATCACTTATTGACAAGAATGGTCAGGCACTTTGTGAAGTGTTTTTAAAATTGATTTAATTCCCACATTCATCCTGTGAAGTGACATAATTATACCCATCTTACAGGTGAAAAAAATGGCTTAATAAAGTGAAATGATTACCCAAGATCATATAACGGCAGAGCCAGAATTTAAGTCTATATATGTCTGACTCCAAAGCCCATACTCATAAGCATTGAGTTATAGTGCCTAAAAATTAATGAATCACTATTTTTAGCTTCAAAGAGAGTTTCTTTCCTTCTTTGATTGTTTTCTTCTCTTTGATTTTGTGGCACATTCCTGTGAACCCATCTGTTTACATTCATATTAACCCTTAGACATCTTATAGATAAACTCATATTAATTTAATGTATTTTCTTTTTTTTTGGTTTTTAAACACCAGTTTCAGTGCTGTTTCATCTGGGTTCATAGATAAGACTTGATGATTTCTAATTCTGTGTCCTGTGGCCATTTATTTCTAATCAGAATATGGTTTCCAATCACAGCAACTGTTGCTCCATCATCCAGCTCTCTCTCGCTTCATCTCACAAGACACTTGCCCCCATTAAGGTTTTAAACTGTAAAATTAACTGACTAGTGTACTTCCCCCTTTTATGATCTAACATAAATTTCCTTAAAATGTAAAGTTATTTTCATTCTTAATATTATTTGAAACTTCAGTGGCATACAATATTGTCATGACTCCCACCCCCCCTGCTTTTTAGGGCAGAATTTATTAAAATTCTTGCTTAGGGTAAAACATTTATTTTATTATCATCCCCCAATAGGTATTTATCTATGTGTGTACTTCCCAGATAAAAACCATGTAGGAATATTTCAAATGGCCAAATGCTTACTTATCAGTGTTTTTTTTTTCTTGCTCCTCTTAACTCAGATGATTTAATCTGCTATAACCTACATAAATCATACATCTATTACATTTGAAAAGAACTTAATAACTTTACATATTTTATGGCTATGGGTATAAAAATTATAATTATGAGCATTAACATTTCATTTTCATAAAGCAGCTGCCAGTTGATGATCCCTTAGGATTTTATTAAATTTGTGAATAGAGTTGAAAGTCATCATGCTTACTCAGATCTATTCCCTGTCATCATACATCAGAACCCACTCTTTCTAAAATGAAACCATTAGTGGCAAATGTATTTGGGAACAAATCTCCAGCCTGTCCTATGGTACTGTCCTCACTTATCATAACTTTGCCTCCTTTTAAGTTCTTAAGTTCAGTCGCTCAGTCGTGTCCAACTCTTTGCGACCCCATGAATCGCAGCACGCCAGGCCTCCCTGTCCATCATCAACTCCTGGGGTTTACTCAGACTCAAATCCATCGAGTCAGTGATGCCATCCAGCCATCTCATCCTCTGTCATCTCCTTCTCCTCCTGCCTCCAATCCCTCCCAGCATCAGAGTCTTTTCCAGTGAGTCAACTCTTCGCATGAGGTGGCCAAAGTACTAGAGTTTCAGCTTTAGCATCATTCCTTCCAAAGAAATCCCAGGGCTGATCTCCTTCAGACTGGACTGGTTGGATCTCCTTGCAGTCCAAGGGACTCTCAAGAGTCTTCTCCAACACTGGTTCCTTTTATTCCAGAAGCCCCCGTGTGGCCAGAATATGGCCATTCTTCACTCTGTTATTTATTGTATGTGCTTTGTGTTATGTTTGATTTTTAAATTAATGCTAATTAAGATTCATAACAGTTTATTCTTTTCATATTTTCCCCAAGATGACATTGGGGCCAAGAACAAAATCCAGGATAAAAGGGCTTCTAAAAGTGATTTTTTCTCTCATTCTCCACTGTCAATGCTTCATCCCCCACCCAAACATTACTGTTGACATAGAGAAAAATGACAAAGTTCAAAAGGGGAAAATTAGCCACCTAAAAGTTTTGTTGTTATCTTTCCTTTCCTTGCCTGCAGGTCAGGTAGTCTAACTTAGATGGAAATCAGGAGCTTCAATTATTGGACCTGTTGTATCAATACATGCTGATCGTGTATGCAGAGAGAGAGGGTCTCTTATACCCCTTCTTCTGTCTGTGGGGCCCTTCCATCTTCTTCTGTGTAGCATATATGTGCCTATCATATTGTTTGATTTTTATTTATTATTATAGATAATTATCTATTTTTATAAAACCAAAGTTCCATAAGATGTTTGGTATTTCAGCTAATGTGTAGCTAAGCCAGCCTTTGTTAAAACCTTAGGCAGTATATATGTTCATGTTTACCTGTCTAGTTATCTACATATGTATGTTTGCATACACACAACAAGCATGTTGTCTGTATGTGCATATATACATTTGTACATGCAGCATTGAAAGAGCTACACCCAGTCAGTTTCTGTGAATTTCTTTGGTGGGGGCTGATGGAATCAAAATTGGTGCCCCCCATTTTTTTTTAACAATGCAATAAAAATCTTAGTTCCCAGGTAGATTTGAATGATTCCAAATTGTAAACAATATTCTCACAGCACTTCTGAGCAGGAGGTGGGTGGAATCATAACAAAAATTGTTGCTTTTAGAGAAAGGCAAGAGGCACAAGGAAGAGAAATTTTCCCCATGTATCTGTCTTTCACTCTTAAAGAATTCTGAATCCTTGGTTTTCTCAAAAAGTACATGTTATTGTGGAAACATTTTTATTCACATATTTTACTCATGTTTGTGCGAATATACAGTAATAATGCAGTTTCCATTTTCTTTATATATATATATATTTTTTTATGTGTTTGCACATTGTGACAATATATGTATTAGATAGTTAAAACCTAAGTCCAGAACCAGACTGATTGGCTTTTTAAAAAATGTAAACTCTTTGAGCAAAGTAAAGTTCTTAATATTTTCTCTGAGGTAAACAGAAATACCATCTTAGAGGTATCTTGTGAAATAATGATTTTCTTCCTTCCTTTTTTCTTTAATTTAGCCAAGCATCAAGCCAAGTGGAAACTTAATTGATTAAATAATCATAGAAGCTACAGGTTTTGAATGCTATAGTGCAATGCAGCTAATGAGGTCCAACTATCTTACAAAATATTATTCTATCTTATAATTGAATTATACTAATACTTCACTTTCTATAAGCATTCCTGCTCTGCTGCTGCTGCTGCTAAGTCATTTCAGTCATGTCTGACTCTGTGCAATCCCATAGACGGCAGCCCACCAGGCTCCCCGTCCCTGGGATTCTCCAGGCAAGAACACTGGAGTGGGTTGCCATTTCCTTCTCCAATGTATGAAAGTGAAAAGTGAAAGTGAAGTCGCTCAGTCGTGTCCGACTCTAGCGACCCCATGGACTGCAGCCTACCATGCTCCTCCATCCATGGGATTTTCCAGGCAAGAGTACTAGAGTGGGTTGCCATTGCCCGCTCCGATTCCTGCTCTAAGGGTAACCAAAGCCAAACTTAATATCTAATGAGAATATATTGTCTTAAAAATGCTTACTTTGATCAGGACTAATGAAAAATTATTTTGGTGAAAGCTAATATAAATAGCATACATTACATGGATGGTTAGATTTATGGATTACAGTACTTTTGGAGCTGAAGTAGTAAAACTATCTCCATGACCCTAACCAATATTTCTTCTATTGAAATATTTCATAAATAAGTGACTAAATATTTCAGTACCTAGGGGTTAAGTGATTTGTTTTGATTCTATGCGTATGTAGTAATTCTGACAGGCTATTCTCAGTATTTTAAATCTTTTAAGTATTTGTTTCTCTAACCATATAGTCTTCACAGCTGGTTCTAAGCATTTCAACAACTTGAGCGAATTGCCATGATTTTGCAATCATGAAGTGAATTAAATTGCAGAATAGGTCTTCACTGAAATCATGAAGTTTTTATGTGAAGATAATTGAGAATCATCTCTGGTATTTTATTTCTGATGTTAATAAACATAATTTCCTTTTAGGAGAAAAGTGAAATAAAGTAGTCATAAAATTACAATCAAGAGAGAAAACTTTTTGGTAGTTTTACTATGTATGCTATTTTTCACATAGAGGCTCAGTTGCATGATATTCCTTCAGAAATTGGTCACAGCATATTAATGCCACACATTATCCAGTGCTTCCAATGTTCAGAGTGAGCTCATAATCATATTATTATTGAAATGTCTCTGTAAGATTGGTGGCTGTGGGTTATTTTAGTTATTTAACACTTTTCTCATTACATGTAACATGTCACATGTCTATGTAGACTCTCCTGAAGGGAATATCCACAGTTTCTTGCAACATATAAACTAAATCCTCCCATTCATCTGACAACCCAATGAATGCATAAGCGCAATGAATGGACTTGCCAGACATCACCAGTAAGGGGCAGGTGGAAGTTCCATCACCATACATAAGGGCAACTACTTTGAGAAAGGTGACTTTCCTTCCACTTTAAAATGCCAATATCCTTTATGCCTTCTCACCTGAAGAACCCATATACAAAAGTTTTGTCATCAATATGGACACATCTTAGAATAAATGATAGCTTAGTTGAACACATTCTTCAAATTGCTTTTGAAATGTAGATGTTGATTAAAAAAATAATTAACATCAATAATAGTAGGTGTCGACATGAAAGGAGAACATCCAGGTACTACGGGCAGGTTCCTAATAGTCACCAGAGACACTTAGCTGACTTTCTGTTATGAGCCATGTTTCAAAACCAAACAAACACTTCATGATGATAAACACTTTTGAAATGTTTTATACCTGTGTGTATTTGGGGGGGATATCTCATTCGAGAAAAAATCAACTTTTATGACTCATTCAATCAGTAGCACTACTATAAATCATAAACCTGTTATAAGGAAATAGTTTAATACAGAAGCAGAAGGTCCAGCTGTTTAAGTATCATATGGCATATGGGGCTCAGTAATTTGACTTGAATGCTATCTGGGTAAATCATTTATTCTTATGTTGGAGTGCTATATTTCTATGAAACGAAAGTGAAAGTGTTAGTCGCTCAATTGTGTCCAACTCTTTGTGACCCCATGGACTGCAGTCCAACAGGCTCCTCTTTCCATGGAATTTTCCAGGCAAGAATACCGGAGTGGGTTGCCATTCCCTTCTCCATGGGATCTTTCTGACCCAAGGATCAAACCTGGGTCTCCCGCTTTGTGGGCAGATTCTTTACTGTCTGAACCACAGGGATGGGAAAGGACAAAGTGGTTCTTGAATTGCTGCTGAACTGAATAATATTCTATTTCAGGTGAATATCCCCCCAATTAATATATACTTGTTGAATCCAGTGAGTTTCCTTTGAAGTAGAACCTAGCATATACTTATTCTAGCTTATTTCACCATACCAATTATTATGTACTTTCCTTGGCTTTGAATTTTAACAATTGCTTTACATTTTTTGTTTGTGCTATGGTTTTTAGTACCTAGGGTGTTTACCTTTGGAGAAGGCAGTGGCACCCTACTCCAGTACGCTTGCCTGGAAAATCCCATGGATGGAGGAGCCTGGTAGGCTGTGGTCTCTAGGGTCGCTAGGAGTCAGACACGAAAATGACTTCACTTTCACTTTTCACTTTCATGCATTGGAGAAGGAAATGGCAACCCACTCCAGTGTTCTTGCCTGGAGAATCCCAGGGACAGGGGAGCCTGGTGGGATGCCATCTATGGGGTCACACAGAGTCGGACACAACTGAAGCGACTGAGCAGCAGTGTTTACCTTAAAACGATTTTCACTTAAGACATAGTCAAGCAAAATGATTTAGTTTTCAAGTAGCTGTAATAAAAAAGCTGGTCCCTATAAGAAGAGCTGAAGTTTTGTGTTCCAATATTTCAGATGTGTGAAATGTACTAACAGAGCCAGAAAGAAGTCTGGAATCACATTGAATAATGTTGATGCTGTGTCATTCATATATGGTAGAATATGCCCTGGTATGATTATATTTGTTTCCTGCACATGGATTCACTAAAATAACTCTATCAGAATTATGTACCTGTTGTCCTTTTATTTAAAATCAGACTGCTGAGCATCACTCCAAACTTCCTGATGTGATCCAGAAATCTATATGTTTATTTACTCAACGAATTCTTACTTAGCCATATCAGTGTCAACATTTGGAAATCATTGCTCTGGTGGTTGGGGGTTAGAGGGGGGAAAAAAAAGAAGGAAAATACCTTAGTTTGAGCTTCTGTACTAAGAGGGACATATGTTAGGGAGGATCTAGTCCTCAAAAGTGATATTTTGACCTATGATGTCAAATTCATTCATGACCTTCTGCCTTCCTCTGTGCCGGAGAGTGGAAGGGGAAGAGTCCTCTGCAGGCTTCATAACCCAGGTTTCTGTGAAAAGAGGAGGGGAGGAGCCCGCTACATCTGAATCACGGCCAGGGCTCCAGCTTCTTCTGGGCAGGCCCAGTGTTTGCAGCTCTTGATAGGTGGTCCCAGCTCCTAAGGCCTGGTAATTCTGCCTCCTCTGGGAATTTCTCTAGTTTAGGGGAGAGCGTGGTTTCTCATGCTACTAACTTGTAAGTTTCTCCAGTTTTCTTTACCTGTGTAACCAATTCCCTGGACTCAATTCCATTCTGTTTTCCTGGATGGATCCTGACTGATATAACCTCAAAAATCAGCAAGAGGTTTCCACAAGGAAATATTAAAACCAATGAGGTATGCCAGACTCCCTCACATTAGATATCAAATGTGACAGCTTCAGACACCCTAATACATCTATAGAAAATTAACTGTGTATCCATTGCTTACTGAAAGAAATTGAAAGGAAAAGTCCTAAGAAAATTGCCTAGGACCATAGAGATTACAGACCATATCAGAGCACAAAATATATACCAGACCTCTTGAGAAACTTCACTAAATCTAGGCATGCATCCAATTTAAACACTGTGTGGCAAGCATACAGTATCATTTTGCTGATTAAACAGGAAAACAACAGCAAACATATTGAAAAGAAAGTAAATGAGAGTCTTAATTGAAGATATTTTGCAAGACTTTACTAGAATAAAAAGTAGTTTTACTATAAGATCGGAGGACAATGAAGCTGTCTGTTGAGGATCCCATCCATTTTCTATTATAAATAGCCACCTATTAAATTCTCCACCATGTCTCCTTTGCTTCTGTAGTGTTAATTGAGGTGAGAAGTGAAAAGTGAAAGTGTTAGTCACTCAGTCATGTCCTACTCTTTGTGACTCCGTGAGCTGGAGCCTGTCAGGTTCCTCTGTCCATGAAATTATCCATGCAAAAACACTGGAGTGGGTAGCTGTTCCCCTCTCCAGCAGATCTTCCCGACCCAGGGATGGAACCTGGGTCTCCCACCTTGCAGGCAAATTCTTTACCTTCTGCACTTTCTGAGCTCCATCTCTCTACTTGTTTTAGATCCTACCTCTTTCTTGGCAACCTTAAGCTTTTTCCAAATTACAAACAGATATTCCCCTCCTTTGGCTCCCTAGACCTGGCCCATCCAGGTTCAGTTACAGCATCACCTTCATCCCCAAAGTTTCTGAAAGTGTCATCTCTAAGTGCTCCTCCCTCTTGCCTCCTCCTCCCGCTGACTCCACATCCCCTGCAGTCATTCCACCAAAACCGTCCTCAGTGAGGCCACCTGTGAATCTAATACTCTCAGAATTCAATTCTCATGGCCTCTCAGCAGATTTTGACCTTTTTGTTGACTTTTGACACATTTTCTTCCCTTGGTTTCTATGTCACCATGGTCTACTGCTTTCCTTCTTACCCATTGCCACTGCAGGTTCATATACTTTACTTAGCCCTTACATAATGTGCTTTCTCAAGGCTTAGCTTTCAAACTTCTTTCTTTTTTACCTGGGTGTTCTCTTCCTGAGGTCTCATAGGCTTTACTACAATATTCATTGCAATCGTAAACTGCATGTCCTTGATTTCCAAGTATCTAACTCCGACTTTGTGCTTTGAGCTCCAGACTGGAGGTCAGTCACAATGGCATAAGATATCCAGCATTCTGCCTTCTGTCTGCTCTGGGTTAAGTCCCTCTCTGTGTTCTCCAACCCAATGAGTGGTGTCTCCTCATGCCCAGCTTCTCCTGACATAACCTCTAGCTCTCCCTGATCTCACACAATAGATCCATCATTTGGATGTGTTGATTTTATTTCTTATTTCTTTACTCCTTTTTTGAGGCTTCTCTTTGATAAGTCCTATACTGCAAATAAAACATATTGGTGTGTCATCTGTCCACTTTAACAATGTGATGACTTCTGTTTCCTTTTCCGAGACAGCAATTTCCAAGCACTAAAATAGACAACTTGGCCAAGGAGGCCCACATTGTCCTGTTCCCTCAAGCTTAATGATTTATGATTTCCTCCTCATTCTCTGCCCACCTCTCTTCTCACACTTAATTCTGTGATCAGGCCACACCCCCTTTATCCATGCTCATCTTTGTCTCTGGCCTGGTACTGACCACTTGCCTGTGTTAACTCATGATTTACTCTACCTCCAGTATTACCTCTTTGGGGAAGCAGTTATTTTCCTTTTGGCCAGTTGAGCTGTTTTCTCTTTTTTGTCTCTCTCATTAAATTTTATTAGTTTCCTTCAGGCCACTTATCAGTGATTGTATATTCCTTAGTGGGATTATTTATTTAATATGTCTCTACTCCAAATACCTGTAAGTTTCATAGGAGCCAATTGCTTATATTTGTTTTGTTCAACATCATATCCCAATATTTTCCAGAGCATCTGGCATAGAGTCTCAATAAATATGTACAGAATATGTGATGAACACTGACTTAGAAGAAATCTTAGAGGCATATAATACACCTCCATATTCAAAGCCTGAATCTCAGTGTCAGTCCCATGAGGTTTAGCACATACAGAGTATCTGGTAATTTTGACAAAATCCTTTTATAGGCTATGTTCTGCCAAGGAAATTTGCTGTATCTTTTTCTGAACAATCAAATGATGCATTGCACTCATTCCCATTGAACAACTGCTGCTGCTGCTGCTGCTAAGTAGCTTTAGTCGTGTCCGACTCTGTGCGACCCCATAGACGGCAGCCCAACAGGCTCCCCCGTCCCTGGGATTCTCCAGGCAAACACTGGAGTGGGTTGCCATTTCCTTCTCCAATGCATGAAGGTGAAAAGTGAAAATGAAGTCGCTCAGTCATGTCCAACTTTGAACAACTGAGGAGGGCAAAAATTCAACAGCTGTTGAATTATTTTCTTAGCTGGAGCTTAAAAAATGTATCCATGTGATATACATGAAACAAGGGAGTTTTACCTCAGTGGGACACTAATCATTGTGATCTCTGTCCTTAATTTCTTCATTTGAAAAATAAGTTGATTTATAATAAATTTAAAAATAAGTGGATTTGCTTTATAATAACCAAAAAGTCAAAATGACCCAGATATCCATTGACAAATTATCATATGTTCATAAAATAGAATGTTATATAGCACAGAAGATGAAGGAATTATACTTGGCTTAAAAAAACCTAGCATGCGTAATTCTAGTATTTATAATGATAAGCTAACAAAACAAGGAACAAAATTAAATATACAATATAACTTCATTTATAAAATTTTATAATTTTTTATAACAAAGCTAAACTTATCTTATTAATAAAGTATTAATAAGAATTAATACTTATGGGGCAAAATAAAAAATGAAGTCAATGAAATTTTTACAAAATCATGATAATGTTAAGAGAGTTGTTTCTACTATTGTAAGAAAAGAAGTTGTAATGGGGAATGGATAAATTGGAGACTTCTGGGGACAGAAGTACTCTATTTCTTGGGCTGAGAGATTTTTACCTACACTCACTTTATATTTATGTTAAATTATATACTTTGTATTATGTGCCTTCCTGTTCTCAAATTTTATTTATGACAAAATGTTCATTTTTTTTGAAGAAAAATGCTTTTTAAAGAAAAGAATTATAAAATACTAGAGCTTCAATGGATCTTAGATAAAATTTAAGACCCATTGAAGATCAAACACTACATGTACCTATAAATTGGTAATTATTTGTTGATCCAAACAAATAATTACCAATTTATAGATACATGTAGTGTTTGATCTTCATAGCAGATTGTATAATACAAGCAAAAACCTGTCTGACACGACTGAGCGACTGAACTGAACTGAACTCTGTAGACTAATACATATAATAGTGTCTTCTGTCATGGTAAATTTTACCCCTTACATCTGTTTGTTTGTTTGTTTTTAAGAGGCCCACTCAACTGAGTTCAGGCAAGAATCATAGTCAGTTTGAATTTATGGCCAACATTCAAAGAATTGGGAAGTTTTGCATAAAAAAATCCAGATGACTTTGTGTCAAACATTTTTTCGAGATGAACCAAAACTGTAATCCTCTTCCCAGATGATAAAAATCTGTTCCTTTTCAATAGAGCCTGGATCTTTCAGCTCTCTTCAGCCCTGAATCTCCTGGTACTCCCTGTCACTTAAAATGTCAGTTTCCATTCAACATTGTCATGGAGTTGTTGGTAGAGATCCTATTTTTTTTTTTTTAACATACAAGGTATTTGATCATTTATTATTTTGTTCTAATAGGCATTTTTATTGTGATCACTACCCCAAACATTCTTTTGTGCCAGTTCTGCCACTTGTATTAATCATGAGTCTTATTGTTCTGCCTTTGGAGAAAACCATCTATTTGTACATTTTGGATAAATCATCTCATCCAGGAAATGAGATTAGTGATTTGGAACCGAAAAATAATCCATTTATTTAGCAGTCTGTCTTTTCAATGTGCTGTAGAGAATAAGAGTATTAAAAAGTTTAAGCCTTCTTCAAAAATTTTCTGAAAATATATCCTTATTATGGCAGATGTTTCTTTCTAAAGAAACATTAAAACAGTGTTCTCCAAAGTTACCTGATTTAGTGAGAAGCTTTTGGCTTTTCTGCAGAGAGTTGAGCTCAAGTCTTCTATTCAGTTCTTAATCTTACAGCATGTATTCTTTCAAGACTTTCCAATTTGCCAATTCATTGGATTTTGTTTATCACCTTTTCCACAAAAGACCATTTGTTCATTGACAGTTGCATTCTATGTTGAATCCAAAGTAGAGCTGATTAATGAATATTCAGACTGGCCCCAAGTGTTCTTGTTAGATTGATAGTTCTATCACATCAACCGTAGGTAAAATCTATCTTCAGGTTAAATGTGGCTGCTTTTACTTTGTCAGAGATTATTTATGACTCTGTCCTCTATTAGTCTTGATTAACAGGAGATTTTTGATCAAGCAGGGCCTTCTCATCTCTGATTGCTTATACGTCAAGCATTCTCTTTCCGTGGACCTGACATATGAATGGTTTTATAGCATTGATATTTATTTGCTTCATGTTCCTTATATAGTTTGGTGGAAAATAAATGAAATTGAGCTGGACAAGGATCTAATTTTATAGGATAGTTTTACAAAAGAACAATTCTGCATTTACAAAAGGTACTTTAAATGTCTAGTTATTGGGCCAAGATAAACAGTATGCTCTTGTTCATATTATATTGAATATCATAAAATTAACAATTCTTAAAAGACATTTTGGTTCCCTCCTCTGTCCATTGTAAAGGTCATCCATTATAAAAACAGAAGTTGATTTCATGCTATTTAAATTAAGGCATGAGAAGAAAATTAAGGTAAACTTTAGTCTTACTGTGCAATAGAGTTTGCTTTCAACATCATTTTGTTCTTAACACAGTATTTACTAACCTTCCCATTGAGCGTCTCTCTACCCATCTCTCAACTTGGATGTCAAAGTACAAATTCAACTCAATGTGTCTCAAACACAACTCTTGAGTTTCCTCTAAACTTGCTTCTACACCGGTCTTAAAATTCTCTATAAATTGCATGCATATTTACAGTTTGCTCCAACCAAAAATATATTAGACAAAGAACTTTTAGACTCATTTCTTTTTATTAGTTCATCAAAAAGTACTTTCAGTGTTTATTGAATATTTAACAATTCTCTCCAACATTACTGTTTTACAGTATGTGCACCTCCCTCCCAAATTCATGTGTTGAAGCTCTTCATGTGATGATATTTAGAGGTGAGACTTTTAGGGGATAATTAGGGTTAGATTGGGTCATAAAACAGGGCTTCTTGATGGGATTAGTGGCTTTATAAGGAGAAGAAGAGAGAGATCTGTCTCCCCACAACATGAAGACATGGTTAAAACAATCAGTCCACTTGCAAGCCAGGAAGAGAGCTCTCATTAGAACTCAACTATACTGGCTCCCTGGGCTTCCCTCATAGCTCAGATGGTAAAGAATCTGCCAGCAGTGCAGGAGACCCAGGTTTGACCCCTGGGTGGGGAAAATCCCCTGCAGAAGGGAATGGCTACCCACTCCATTATTCTGGCCTGGAGAATTCCATGGACTGTCTAAGCCATTGGGTTGCAAAGAGTTGGACACTACTGAGCAACTTTCAGTTTCACTTTCCAGTGTTCTTCTATGGGGTGTTCCATGGACAGCGGAGCCTGGTGGACTATAGTCCATGCAATCATAAAAAGTCAAACACAACAGAGTGATTAACACTTTCACACTGGCCCATTAAACCAGATTTCTAGTCAGTGAATTTGAGGAAATACATTTCTGTTGTTTAATCAAATGCAGTCTATGATATTTTGTTACAGCAACTTGAGCAGACTAAGGAATCTTCCCATAATACTCTAGTCTAATTCTCTACCATCTCTCACTTAGACCATTGCACATGCATGCTCAGTCACTCTGTCCTGTCCATGGACTCTTTGCAACCCCATGGACTGTACCCCACCAGGCTCCTCTGTCCATGGGATTCTCCAAGCAAGAATATTCAAGTGGATTGCCATGCCCTCTTCCAGCGGATCTTCCCAACCCAGGGATCGAACCTATGTGTCCTGCATTGGCAGGGGAGTTCTGCAGTGGTATCTGAATTACTTTCCTTCTTCCTTTTCAGCTTTTTGCTGTCAATATTTCAAGGATCAGTCAGATATTTTTTTTAAATGTAAGTCAGTTCATGCTGTTTCTCTGGTCAGTTGTTCCAGTGACTTCCCATTATGCTCAGCATAGAACCAAACTCTCTTTTCTGTAAGGACTTTTAGGTTCTGACTGTTGTCTACCTCCAACCTCATCTTGTACTTCTTTTAAGGTGCATGTGTGAACACGCATTCTCAAGCACACATATTTAGGAACAAGACTTGATTACTTATTTATAGTCTCCTGGCTGTCTTGCTGTTCCTCCAAATTATAGAGTATATTTTACTTTTGCACTTGCTGTTCCCTCTGCTCGTAAGACTATTTTCTGGGCTACTCATGGGTTTTGGTCTCTCACTTTATTCAGATACCTACTTGAAAATTGCCTCTCTAGGAGATCTTCCCTGACTAATTAAAATCACCCCTTGAAGACCCAACCCCCATATTTCCATACATTAACCCTGATATATTTCCTTCACAGCATGCATTATTTCTCAACTTTGTAGTAGATATTTATTTTTTTACTTTATGTCTTCCGCATTTTAATGCAAGTTCCGTAAGGTATGAGACCTAGATTTTTTTATTTTTACAGATTTGCTAGGGCCTAGAACAGTGCCCACTGGCAAGTTCAGAGTCTTTAATTAATATTTATTTGATAAGAGGTTACATAAATATCAACAATCTATAAGCTAATTATTTAAAAGCACATAGTATGAACGATCTCCACTTCCTGGTGGCTTAGACAGTAAAGAATCTGCCTGCAGTGTGTGAAACCCAAGTTTGATCCTTGATTTAAGAAGATACCTTGGAGAAGGTAATGGCAACCCACTCCAATATTCTTGCCTGGAGAATTCCATGGACAGAGGAGCCTGGTGGGCTACAGTCCAAGGGGACTCACAGGGTCAACACAAGTGAGCAACTAACAGTACGAACAATACTTTCATAAAAATTTGATTGAAAATCTAAGTTTCTCCTGCCATAGTGGACTTAAAACCCTCATTTGCTAATATATAGGATATGAACCCTGGAGGAGGAAATGGCAACGCACTCCAGTATTCTTGCCTGGAAAATCCCATGGACAGAGGAGCCTATGGGGTTGCAAAGAGTCAGTCATGACTGAGCACTTGCAGGAGGATATGGAACCTCTAGTCTTTCATCCCTAGAATGTGCAATCTGAAATTTTGTTTTTTAAGGGAGAAATTGATTTTCAAATCAAGCATTTTTTAATATATTGATGGTTGCAGGAATAATAATTGTTAACACATATTGAAGAATTAACATTTTCTATTAGTATTGTAAATATGTTATATACATTTATGTATTAAGTTGGACTATTGTGAATACTTACCTGTATGTGCTGGTGCTTAGTTGCTCAGTCGTGTCCGACTCTTTGCAACCCTATGGACTGTAGCCCTCCAGGCTCCTCTGTCCATGGAATTCTCCAGGCAAGAATACTGGAGTGAGTTGCCATTTCATCCTCCAGGGGATCTTCTCAGAGCAGAGATCGAACCTGGGTTTCCTGCATTGCAGGTGGATTCTTTACCATCTGAGCCACCAGGGAAGTCCTAAATCTCATCCAATCCTGAAAACTCTAATGTAGGTACTATGCTTATCATCAAATTTTTGCAAAGAAATTGAGGTGAGCATGTGTTAAATTATTTAACCTCTGACATGGTCTGTGATAAAACAAGAACTAAATATATGCAGTCTGATTCCAGCGACCATAAAGCAAAACACTACTTCCTCTGTATCCAAAATAATCTAAGTATTAATCAACTAGAATAATTTACCCAGAGCACTTTAAGACCTACATTCTCATTATCTTTTACTGGCTATTTACTACTAGGTTTTTTTTATTAGCCTCATAACTACCATCCTTCTATTCTTAGGCAAAATCAGATGAAAATATTTCTATAATCTATATTCACTAATTTTGGTTATTATTTTAATGAAATAACAGGGTTTACAGAGTCAAAAGCAATATAATTACAAATCTTTTCCCCAATTAATAATATAATGAATTCCTGGATCGTTAAACAATATAATTAGAAAAGGAAGACACATACAGAGAAAATGTTTGACATTCATCCAACAGATATGCCTTTAAACACCCACCATGTCTCAGCCTCTGGAGACACAATGGTAGATACAGTCTCTTCTGTGAATGGACTTACCCTTTCATAAAGATAACAGCCACATAAGTAATTATAATAACTTTAGTATAACTACAAACCTCATAAATACTCAGATTATGGAGAAACCTATATATTATGTGAAAGACAAAGTTTGGATTTTATTCTAGAAGACAGTTGGGGAATGTGACTAGCACCAGATGGTTAAGGTGATCTAGTAGAGTGTGAAAAGGAAGTGTTACAATGATTTCTGACATTTATTTTGACAGTATGTAGTCTCTGTTTTCAGTTCTCTCACCATAATCATATAAATGGAGTACTTACAATCCATGTTGGGATCTAGGAAGAAAACATAAAAGTGTCATTCATTTTAATTTCTAGAATTTTAAAAAATTTCTATTTTTGATACCTATTGTAAAGAATTATATTTAATTATAATATATTGGTGGTACTTATTTTTAAAATTTAGTGCTATAGATGCACATTTAAAAATGTAACTACTGCTCTTTACCATGGAGAAGCAAAACGATTTTAAGCATTAGAACTCAAGAGTAATATTGGAGTTTTCGATAAGTTACCCTAGAGTGAACTTGATATCAAGGGCACTGGAAGAAGCTATTGCAATGTTTCATCAGAGAGGTGTTGAGAACCTTTGCCAGGAATGTAGTAGGAAAAGGGTTTGACAACTATAGCATATTTAAGTTGGCAAGATTTGTGACTGATTAAATACAACAATAATGAAGAGAAAGGATGCAAGAATGATTTCCAGATTTTAAATTTAGGGATTTAGGGAGAAAGTAGAAATACTAAACAAATAAGAAACACAAAGAAGAAAAACCTGAAGTAGGGATCTTCTAAGTTCATTTTAGACAGGATGATTTTGAGCATGCTTCAGAGTATTTCGCTTTAGGATGTCTGAAATTTAAGGACAAGTCTATGTTGCAAATACATGTTTGGCCCCATTTGGCAGATGGACAGTAGATGGAATCACCAAGGTGGATCACATATAGTGTAAAAAACAGTGGTTCAAGAGAGATTTCTTAGCCACACTGATATTTAAAGGACAGAGGAAGAAGGGACACACTTGGAGAAAGTCAGAGAACAAGGAGTCAAAGAGCATGAGGAGAACCAATGTCCCTGGGACAATCCTCAGAGCAGGGAGCCCTCTCCAAGTCCTCTGAGAGGTTGGGGTCTGGTCTCAGGTTCTGGTCTCAGGCTAACCCTATAATGGGCTCTGTTTTCCATTAAACTTTCATCATACAAATCCATGTTGCTCACTTTTATCTACAGAGAAAAGCTCAGATTACCTCTGGTGATAGGAGTTTACAGTTCATAGCAAAATAGAGAAGACCAGGAAACCATTTCGGCATCCTTCAGAACATATTAAAGATGGCTCACTAACACCTGCAGGTGTCCAAATATTACTCATTCGTTGTTGTTGTTGTTCAGTCACTCAGTTGTATTTGATTCTTTGTGATCCCATGAACTGCAACACACCAGACTTCCCTATCCTTCACTATCTCCCTAAGTTTGCTCAAACTCATGTCCATTGAGTCAGTGATGCTGTCCAACCATCTGATCCTCTGTCACCTCCTTCTTCTATTGCCCTCAATCTCTCCCAGCATTAAGGTCTTTTCCAAAAACACCTCTTCCCATCAGATGACCAAAGTGTTGGAGCTTCAGCTTCACCATTAGTCCCTCCAATGAACACTCAGGACTGTTCTCCTTTAGGATGGACTTGTTTGATCTCCTTGCAGTCCAAGGGACCCTAAGGAGTCTTCTCCAACACCACAGTTCAAAAGCATTAATACTTGAGTGCTCAGTCTTCTTTATGGTCCAACTCTCACATCCATATGTAACTCCTGGGAAAGCCATAGCTTTAACTATACAGACCTTTGTTGGCAAAGTGATGTCTGCTTTCTAATACACTGTTAATATTACTCACGCAAACCCCAAAATCATTTTTGAAAAATTATATATCCTCTTCTCTCATTTGAAATTAATACCTCAGAACTTATTATGAATTTAAATATATGCAAAGTCTATATTTTCTGCATATTCTTACTGTATGCCTGATTTACATTTGAAATATTAGACTGGCAGTTTAACTCTTTCAGTCTATGAATAGTATCATGGGAAAACAATGCTGTTTATCAAATTCAATAGCAAATTGGATGAGCTTATGTAAGGAAAAGTTCAACTGCATTTTTTGTCTCAAATAAATATTTGTATTAATTACATGTGTTAACCTACCAGGTGTTATGAATTCTAATTCTAAGCTATGTAGTTCAAAACATTGCTAGATGAGATATAAATGCTTCCATGATGTTTTGCTCCCATGGCCCTCACTCTTGGGAATTTTACACTCCAGGGCAATGAACTATAGAAGGTGGCGAGGGATGTGCATTTCTTTAGCAAAGAGGGGAAAATAAGAATTTAAAAGGGGAGTTGAGAAAAGGAGAACTCTGAAAGCACAGATACATTTTTAGCCAAATTAATTTTTGGAAAGTGTACATATGGAGAAATGGAAGATCTGGAAACCGATTGCCTTAAATTTATTCATGCCTATATAGCATCTGTTCAGTCTTGTTTCCCCACAGGGTACCTTGCTCTGGGGGACTCAGCTATAATCATCCAACAGACCAGTAGCTAGCAGTCTGCTTTGTTTCTCCATCTCCACTTCTCTCTGCTTGCTATTTCCTCCTCTGCTATTGCCTGACTTACCCCTTCCTTGAGGTCATCTTGAATTGAGTCATTATGATAGGGTCGAATGATGAGGTAGGCTATTGCTGTATTTTGTTTCCCTCAAATTAATTAGTTGAAGACCTAACCTCCAATGTGACTGCTTTTGGAGAAAGGGCCTGTGAGGAGGTGATGACGGTTGAATGAGGTCGGAGGGTGAGACCCAAATCTGATAGGGGTGGTGCTCTTATCAAAGAAAAGGGACCAGAACTGTATCCCTGCGATGTGAAGACACAGCATGCAAGTAGCCATCTGAGAGCCAGGAAGCACTCTCCCCAGATCCTGACCATGCTAATCACTCAGACTCCTAGTCTTGGGGTATATAAGAACAGAGATAACTGTCTGTGGTTTAAGCCATCCAGTTCATGGAACTATGTTATGGCAGCCTGAACAGACAAATCCAGGCATGTGATGTGCAGGCCAGGTGCACGGACATTATCTGAGATGTCTCTTTAAGCCTAATATACTCATTGCCTTTTTCTCAGGAGTAATTTTTTTTTTTTTTTTACTGACTGTTGGTGTAAGTGTGTGGCTTTATTAGCTTGGTCACAGCTAACTGGATGAGGTATTACCCTACCAGGAAGTGTCTTGGCTAAAGATAGCTGCCTTGCTAAGGACCCTCCTCAAGGTAGCCCCCATCTAATGACTGGTTTACTTGGTGGTATAGGGTCCAGCATGCTTGCTCCATTTCATGACAATTCTTCCGAACTCCCCAGTGGTCATCTGAGACCTGTGTTGAGGTGACATTGCATTGTGACTTCTCCCTCATCTTCCCCACCTGCCCCTCCAGCTGATGACACCAGAACATGCCCTAAAGAAGTCTGTTTCATGCTCTTCTTCATCTCACAGCTTGCATTCAAAGTTCAACTCACTGGCACCAAATGTTGTTTTTCTAGATTTTCTTGTGCATGTGTGTGTGGTTGGAGGAACCCAAATTGAGAAAATACTATATTTTATTGTAAATTTTCTATTTATATCCCTCTTCTCTGTTTCACAATGAGACTATAGAGGGCAGGGAGTGTACACTGCATCTACCCATAGCATTTATGACTTTATCATCAAGAGTAGTTCTCGACAAATGTTTTCTGAATAAGCTGTACAGTTGATTAATCATTTCTCCAGAGGATAGATTAACATTAAGATAAAAATTAATATAAACATTTGCATAGTTAACTAAGGGCTTCAAGTTGTATACACTTCACTTAAAGTCCCTGAGTGAAATTTTATTTTTAATCTTTAGTTAAAAAAATTCTAAAAATACGAACATGAATTACACTGAACACAATGATATATTTGTGAACTTGAGAGGGCATCTTAGCCCTTGAATAGCCCATACTTAAGGCAAGTGAAATTTTGAATACATACATATTTAAAGTAGTATTAATAGTTGTATAATATAAATGAATTATTTGCTATATGTATCATAATTATACAAATTAAAGCCATATAAATTAAGATATAGAAATTAGTATTTACTTTAGTGTTTTTCTATAATGAAAAACTTGAAAAGTATTTGTTGCTTGGTCCAATATGGACTTCTATAATTCCTGGAGTTTAACTTTCTGTTTATGTAAGAATGAAAAATCCACCCATCTATGAAGTCAAGACCTATAGTCATACTGTTTGCTAAAAGTGTAAACAAGTGAGCTTTGTTTGGGGCTCCTCTTGTTTATGAAGTGAGATTAAATGCTGTCTAATCACTTTTCTACTTAAAAATTCTATCTTGTTATCTCAAATGAAAGTTCCAATTTCACACATTTGTTAAAGCAACAAAGATAAATTATAATAAAGACAGAATTGTGTCTATTTTTCTGATGGAACTTCATTATTTTTTTCCAAATAGATGCTGAACTTAGGTTATCCTCATTTATACCCAGCTTCCTAGGCTTCCCTGGTGGCTCAGACAGTAAAGGATCTGCCTGCAGTGCGGGAGACCTGAGTTCAATCCCTGGGTCAGGAAGAGCCCCTAGAGAAGGGATGACTACCCACTCCAATACTCTTTCCTGGAGAATTCTATGGACAGAGGAGCCTGGTGGGCTACAGTCCATGGGGTTGTAACGAGTCAGACACAACTGAGTGATTAACACTTCCCAGTCCTATACTTTAATTATGTTCTCTTCATTTATTCAATATGTATTGATTTAAAATCTACATTTTATCAAGCACCATAAGTGTTTGGAGGTACATCAGTGAAGAAAAAAAGATCTCTGCTATCATGGAGATCACATTCTTTGGTGATACAGTGAACATAACAAAGATATAAACTGTATTTTAGGAGACAAAGACTCAATATAAAATATGTGAAGCAAAAAAGGTTATATTAAGTGTGTCAGTGGTAGAAATTTTGGCAGGTTGCAGTATTAAATAGGGTGATCAGAGTAGTCTTAGTTGAGAAGCTGAAATTTGCGCTCTATTTAAATAAAGGAGGGAATTAGCCACTCTGACACTTGAGGCAGAGAACCCCAAGCAGAAGTAACATCGAGAGCAAAGGGGCAAAGGCTGGGATGTGTCTTGAATGTTTAAGGAAGTATAAGAATATGGTGCAGCTGAAAAAGAGTGAGTAAGGAGAGGAGGCAGAAATCAAAGGTGGGATTGGTGGTGAAGACAGAGAGCCTCTACAGCACCTTGGGCCTTTGAAGGACTATGGAGTTGACTAAGTGAAAGGGGCAGGCTGTGGAAGATTTTGAACAGATTTTAGGAGTGCAACATAGTCTTCCTTACCTTTCAAATTATAAAATTCTGACTTTGATAAGAATAGCCTAAGAAGTGGGAGTGTCAAGAGTTGAAGCAGAGAGCCCTTTAGAAAGTTATTAATGATATGCAGGTGACAGGTGGTGGCAGGTGGCATTACACATTAGCAAGGAATGTGGTGAGAGGCAACTGGCTTTGGGGTATACTGAAAAGATAATGGCCAAAGGAATGCCAATGAGTATATTGAAAGAAATAGTGGCAAAGTAATTTTTACTGGAATTGCTATTGAAATCTATTGGCTATGGGATATGAGAGAAAAAGAAGAACTAAGGATTAATTCATATTTTTGGTTTGAACAACAGAAATGATGGTGCTGGCACCAAATAAGATGGGAATGCTGTGGTGGAATAGGTTTTGGATTGGCAGAGATCAGTACATGACAAAATGCAGGTGTTTAGTGTGTATCTAAAGAGAGTACTGTGTAGGTGGTGTATAAGACTGGAGTTCATGAGTATGATCTATGGAGATAAATAGACAGACTTGGCATGTGACACAGAAACATATTTGACATGCGTTATTCAAAACCTTGAAAAAGAATAGGTTACCAAGGGAGTGAATATAAATGGAGAAGTGAAGTGAAAAGCAGAGAACAGGACAGCAGGGAGCTCTAGCATTATAAGGAAGGTGAAAATTGGAGAAGTAAGCAAACAGGCTTGAGAAGGAACCACTCATGAACCAGGAGGAAGACCAAGTGAGTGCGTTTCCCTTGAAATCAAAGGAAGAAAGAGTGTCAAAGGAAAGAGTGATTAGCTGCCTGAAAGTCTTGCCAATAATTAATTCACTTAAAACAAGGTCTGAAATTGATTATTTCATTTAACAACCAGGAAATATTTGGTGACTTGATCAGATAAGTTTAGGAGCTATGGTGGGAATGGAGCTGAATTGCAGTGTTTTTAGGGCAAAAAGAGAAGAAGAGAATCAGAGACTATGAGTCTGGTCAATTTTCCTGAGGATTTTTGCCCAAAAAGGAGTAAGAAACTGGATGGAGTCTGATAGAGGAAATGGATCATAAAACGGTTTTGTTATTGTAGTAGTTGTTGTTTTCAGCCTTTTGTTTTGCTATGTTTTTTTAAGATGGGGAGAATAACAGCATGTTTATGTGCCAGTGAGAATTATCAGTAGAGAATGAAAAATGGAAGATGGGAGAGAGAGAGAGCAGAGGAGGTGAGAGGCCTTCTGGATCGTGCAGTGAGGGTTTACCAGCTCCTCTCTTCAGTATAACAACAATGCCACTGTTGAAATTTATAAAACAATAATAAAAGAATAATCAATCATGTAAAATTTCCATAAAGTTTAACAAGGCCATAAACAAGTAGAGAAATATTCAAAAAATTCTGAATTCCAGTAGACGTGGCCAGTATTGATGCCTGCATTGGTTTGCTAGAGATGCCATAGCAAAATCCCACAGACTGGGTGGCTTAAATGACAGACATTTATTTTCTCACAGATATGAAGGCTAGAAGTTGAAGACCGAGATGGTGGCAGATTTGATTTCTTCTTTGATCTGTCTCCTTGGTTTGCAAATGGCCACCTTCTTGCTGTGTCTTCACATGGTCATTCTTCTGTGAACTCTCATGCCTACATCCTAATCTCATCTTAAGCACCGAAGAATTGATGCTTTTGAACTGTGGTGTTGGAGGAGACTCTTGAGAGTCCCTTGGACTGCAAGGAGATCGAACCAGCCCATCCTAAAGGAAATCAGTCCTGAATATTCATTGGAAGGACTGATATTGAATCTGAAACTCCAATACTTTGGCCACCTGATGCAAAGAGCTGACTCATTTGAAAAGACCCTGATGCTGGGAAAGATTGAGGGCAGGAGGAGAAGGGGATGACAGAGGATGAGATGGTTGGATAACATCACTGACTCAATGGACATGAGTTTGAGTAAACTCTGGGAGTTGCTGATGGGCAGGGAGGCCTGGCGTGCTGCAGTCCATGGAGTTGCAAAGAGTTGGACGCAACTAAGCAACTGAACTGAACTGAAGGGCACCAGTTATATTGGAACAGCACCCCCTGGTATGGCCTTATTTCATCTTAATCACCTGTTTAATGGCCCTCTCTCCAAATACAGTCACATTCTCAGGTACTGAGGACTTCTTCATATGAATTGGTGGGGGGGACACAGTTCAGATCATAATAGTGATGTTTAGGCCTCAGTCTTCCCCCCAGCTCTATCTTAGGGGACTGATTTTATTTGGAACATAGTATGGAGAATTCCTTATCTAAGGGTGTTGTTGGAAACAACAATGGAGATGTTGGTAGTGAGCAACTAATGTGAGACCTTTAGCTCTAGTAGTACAAACAAAATGGAAGACAATCAGAGGAAGATTCTTCTTGGGATTACAGTTAACTTGGGGGGTCAAGAGGGCTGCGAGCATGCAGTGAACTGTGCTAACCCAGGAGGAATGAGAACAGGGTGTGAGGCAGAGAAAGTATTTCCCAAGTCTCATGCAGACCCATCAACAAAGGGCAGAAGCCACATTGGCATATGGGGCTTAAATATAACCCCTGTCAAAATATTGAGTGAACAATAAACAACTCTGACCCAGGGTTCCTAAGAAAACAAGCTTAAAAATAAAACTACATTCATGTCTGGCAAACTCTAAGAAATTGTGTTCATTCTAAGAGCTGTATCCACTTGAAAGTGAAGTCATGAGCTGAGCTGCCAGGTGTGGGAATTGTTGGTTAGGACAAGTCAAGATGAAAGTAATGATGTTGGTTAGGACAAGTCAAGATGAAAGTAATTTATTCACTTGTTGCAATAATATAAGCAAGAGACTAGGTAGAAACTGCATCTTCTGGAATGTTCTGTTTTTTCTACATGGATTGGCACTGGACAAGAGATAGATATATTCTGTTCAGTCGCTCAGTCATGCCTGACTCTTTGTGACTCCATGAACTGCAGCATGCCATGCTTCCCTGTCCATCAACAACTCCCAGAGCTTGCTCAAACTCATGTCCATTGAGTCAGTGATGCCATTCAACCATCTCATCCTCTGTCATCCCCTTCTCCTTCTGCCTTCCATCTTTCCCAGCATCAGGGTCTTTTCCAAGGACTCAGTTCTTCACATCAGGTGGCCAAAGTATTAGAGTTTCAGCTTCAACATCAGTCCTTCCAATGAATATTCAGGAGTGATTTCATTTAGGATTGATAGATGTATTTGGTTGGTAAAAAAGTTTGTTCAGATTTTTCCATAGGATGTTATGGAACAAAACTGAATGAACTTTTTGGCCAACCCAATGTCAGCAATAATGCGGGGAAATCATCTTATTGCTGAAGAAGCTTCAACTAAAAGCTCCTGCCATTTTATGAATCTGGGGCTGGAGGGCAGCAAGAGTGGGCTGAGTAGGAGTGGAAGGGTGCTGAGAGCTGAATCAGAGTGGAGCAAAGTGTCTAAAGTCCTTCCCCCTACTTTTTTTCTGATAAAGAGAACTGGGCAGAGGCCGCAGGGAAGGGTAACCCATGAGGGGTCCTCCAAAAGGAGCATTTAGTCTTGGAGTGCAGAGAACCAGAAGAATATGATGGCCAGGGGTCCTGAGGCCTTGACAGTAACTCTCCCTCAAGACCGTCCTGCAGTGGCTGTGCAACATGTCTGGGGCAGGGAGGGCAGCGTTCCTCCACGAGGCTTGTCAGACAGAGCCTTTTCATGGCCTTAAAGGTGATCAAGAAAGGGACTTATCAACCTATTAGCCCTTTACTGAAAGAAGGAATAAAAAATGTAAGTGCTCAGAACTGTGAGTGGGCTCAGTTGCTCAGTCATGTCCTACTCCTTGTGGCCCCATGGAATGTACAGGCTCCTCTGTCCATGGAATTCTCCAGGCAATAATACCGGAGTGGGTGGCCATGCCATCCTCCAGGGGATCCTCCTGCCCCAGGGATCGATCCTGTGTCTTCTGGGTTGGCAGGTGGATTCTTACCACTAAGCCACATGGGAACTGTGAAAGCAGCCTCCAAGACATCCATCCATCCAAGACTACTGCTACCGCTGCTAAGTCGCTTCAGTCGTGTCCGACTTTGTGCGACCCCATAGACGGCAACCCACCAGGCTCCCCCGTCCCTGGGATTCTCCAGGCAAGAACACTGGAGTGGATTGCCATTTCCTTCTCCAATACATGAAAGTGAGAAGTGAAAGTGAAGTCGCTCAGTCGTGTCTGACTCTTAGCGACCCCATGGACTGCAGCCTACCAGGCTCCTCTGCCCATGGGATTTTCCAGGCAAGAGTACTGGAGTGGGGTGCCATTGCCTTCTCCCCATCCAAGACTAAAGGGTATTTAAGCCCAACCAATGGCAACCCACTCCAGTGTTCTTGCCTGGAGAATCCCAGGGACGGGGGAGCCTGGTGGGCTGCCGTCTCTGGGGTCACACAGAGTCGGACATGACTGAAGTCACTCAGCAGCAGCAGCAGCATGATAACTCAGGCATGACCCCTAAATAGCTGGCAAAAAGCTACAAAAAAATGGAAAAATGTATGAGCAGGAACACATCTTAAGATGCTACATACTGCTGGGAAAATAGGCTTTGCAAAATTAGCTCAGTCAAACCATTAATCAAACAAATGACCAAGCAGACAACAACAAGAAACCCAAGGGTGAGGAGGAAGAGTAAACATGTGTGCTACAATTTATTATTTAAAATATCTAATTAAAAACTATATATATGTGTATATGTGACATGAAAAGAAACAGCAATATATATGACCAATACATAAGAATTAAAGCTGATGATATAAGGTGTCTCTTAAAGGGCCTGCTTGGTGGGCTTAGCTGACAAAGATATCAAAGGGATTATTATAAATACATTCAAAATATGTTCAGAGAACTAAAAGAACCATGCTTAAAGAATTAAATGAATGTATTATAACAATGTTTCTTCGAAGACAGAATATTAGTACAAAATCAAAAATTATTGAAAAAAACAGTGGAGCAAGTCCCTGTCAAAACACCAATGGTCTTCTTTACAGAACTAGAACAGTTATTCTAAAGTTTGTATGGAAATATAAAAGACTGGAGTCAAAGACTCCAGTCAAAGACTGAAGTAGCCAAAACAACTTTGAGAAAGAACAATATAACCCTCTGATATACTAAAAAACTATGACATCAAAACAGTAAGATACTGGCACAAAAAGAGACACATAGGTCAATGGAAGAGAATAGAGAACCCAGAAATGGACTCATATGGGCATTTAATCTACAACAAAGGAGGCAAGAATATACAATGGGAGAAAGACAGCTTCTTTAATAAATGGTCTTGTGGGAAAACTGGACAGCTACATGCAAAAGAATCAAACTGGAATACTTTCTCACACCATACAAATAAATAAATTCAAAATAAAGACATAAATCTAAGATATGAAACCATAACACTTTTAGGAAAAAATACAGAAATTAAGCTCTCTGATATTGGTCTTGGCAGCATTTTACTGTATCTCTCATCAGGCAAGGGAAACAGAAGCAAAAATAAAATGGGACTACATCAAATTAAAACCTTTTGCATAGTGAGAAAAAACACAGTGAGAAATCAACAAATTGAAGACAGCACTTACCGAATGGGAGATTTTTGCAAAGGATATATATGATAAGGAGTTAAGTAAAAACTCATACAATTCAATGTTTTTTTAAAAAATCTATTTAAAAATGACCAGTTCAGTTCAGTTCAGTCGTTCAGGCATGTCCGACTCTTTATGACCCCATGAATCACAGCATGCCAGGCCTCCCTGTCCATCACCAACTCCCGGAGTTCACCCAAACTCATGTCCATTGAATTGGTGATGCCATCCAGCCA
>NW_011494919.1:1189485-1224304 GCF_000754665.1 Bison bison bison | reverse complement strand
TCAGTCTTTTCCAATGAGTCAACTCTTCGCATGAGGTGGCCAAAGTACTGGAATTTCAGCTTTAGCATCATTCCTTCCAAAGAAATCCCAGGGCTGATCTCCTTTAGAACGGACTAGTTGGATCTCTTTGCAGTCCAAGGGACTCTCAAGAGTCTTTTCCAACACCATGGTTTAAAAGCATCGATTCTTCAGCGTTCAGCTTTCTTCATAGTCCAACTTTCCCATCCATACATGACCACTGGAAAAACCTAGCCTTGACTAGATTGACCTTTGTTGGCAAAGTAATGTCTCTGCTTTTGAATATGCTATCTAGGTTGGTCATAACTTTCCTTCCAAGGAGTAAGCGTCTTTTAATTTCATGGCTGCAATCACCATCTGCAATGATTTTGGAGCCCCCCAAAATAAAGTTTGACACTGCTTCCACTGTTTTCCCATCTATTTGCCATGAAGTGATGGGACTGGATGCCATGATCTTCATTTTCTGAATGTTGAGCTTTAAGCCAACTTTTTCACTCTCCTCTTTCACTTTCATCAAGAGGCTTTTGAGTTCCTCTTCACTTTCTGCCATAAGGGTGGTGTCATCTGCATATCTGAGGTGACTGATATTTCTCCCAGCAATCTTGATTCCAGCTTGTGCTTCTTCCAGCCCAGCGTTTCTCATGATATACTCTGCATACAAGTTAAATAAGCAGGGTGACAATATACAGCCTTGACGTACTCCTTTTCCTATTTGGAACCAGTCTGTTATTCTATGTCCAGTTCTAACTGTTGCTTCCTGACCTGCATACAAATTTCTCAAGAGGCAGGTCAGGTGGTCTGGTATTCCCATCTCTTTCAGAATTGTCCACAGTTTTTTGTGATCCACACAGTCAAAGGCTTTATGGGAATGTAAATTGGTGCACCTAATGGGGAAAACAGTATGGAGATTCCTCAAAAACTTTAAAAATATTTCAGTTCTATAGAATAGTTCTATAAAAATAGAATATGACCCAGCAACTCCTTTCCTGGGTGTTTATTTGGAGAAAACGAAAACATGAATTAGAAATGATACATGCACTCCCATGTTCATTGAACCATTATTTGCAATAGCCGATATATGGAAGCAACCTAAATATGTGACTGTCATTATGAATGGATCAATATGATATGATATACATATGATGGGATATTCCTCAGCCATGACAATGAACAAAATCTTGCCATTTGTAACAACACGGATGGACCTAGAGGGTATTCTGCTAGGTGAAGTAAGTCATAGAGAAGAAGACAAATACTCTGGGATTTCACTTATTCTGTGGAATCTGAAAACAAAAACAAATGAACAAAGAAAACAGAGTTATAGACATAGAGAACAAACAGTTGGTTATGAAAGGTCATGTGCTTAACATTTGACTTCAGCTATAATGGTAATCCTTGGTGCATAAAATAGTGTATCCCCTTTGGCTTGAACCTTGGAGAGCTGGCAGCTGTGTTTAGTTTAATTCTTTTTAACTTCATCTTCCCCATGTCTTTGGGTGTGTTTTTCTTAGTTCTGCCCATACAATATTTCCTGGAGAAGCTTAAAATATATTTTATAATTCATTCTTTATCTGAAATTATCATCTTCATCCTGACGGGTTTTACCTGTGTATTAGTCAGGGTTCTTAACTACATACAGAATAGCCTGGTTTTTTGTTGTTGTTGTTGTTTTTCTTTAAGGCATAAATACTGTATCAGAGATTAATTAGTGGGATTATGAAAACAAGACGCTGAGCTTCCGGGAGTAGCCTCCCACTGGATAGAACTATTCTGCTGTAGGAATACCTGCTTTGCATGATGGACAAATGACAGAATCAGAAGCTGCCTTGACAGCTGATATCTCAAAACCTGGATATACTATGCATGCTAAATCACTTCAGTCGTGTTCGACTCTTTGTGACCCTATGGATTGCAGCACACAGCCTCCTCTGTCCATCGGGAAATAGCCTCATCTGGATGCTGGTTAGCTGTTCCTGACAAGCAAAAGAGTGTCTTTGCTTTGTCACATGATTCAGTTCTGAATGGAGATCTTTCACAAGAATACCTGATTGGTGAAACCTAAATTATATCCAAATCGCTAGCAGCAAGGGATTCTTGGAAGTATACTGTTTGCTTTTCAGCCCCTGCAAGCTAGAAAGTTGTTAGGACGAAGTTGAGAGTATTAACTCCAGGTTATGATTTTGGCCTTTAATGTCACTTCAAGTATTGTAAGATGCACTAACAAAATCTGATCATGACAAAGACTTTATCTATACAATTCACCAAAATCTTGCTGTGTTAATTTCTAGCATCTTCCTGAGAGAGCTTTTTAAAGGAAATCTTCTTTGAAGATGTCCGCTTCTGACAGAAAATTAAAACTCTGTACTTGCCTAGCTTGAAAGAGCTAGTGAGAATAATTTTATCATGATCAGTATCATCACTCACAGTATTTTATTCGGTTAATTAACCACCCAATTTCATTCCCTCATGATTCTGAACCTGTTTGGGAATATATAACAGGGGTTCAATGAGAAGAAATCATTTGCTTTACTATAAGTGAAAAACTGGATTAGAAAATACAGCTTGGACTTCAAACACAATCTGTTTCTCTTTTCTTTCCATAGAATTTGTACCAAAAAATCACTAACAGAGCATATGAATAACTGAAAACTCTACAAGGCATAGCCTATTATCTTTGGTTTCATGGATGGAAAATGCAAAATTAGAGGGAAGAAAGTATCATGTGCACAGGCCAGCAATTTCTAAAACCGATTCAAGTGTGGCAGATAGAGGGACAAAAATGAGCATGCAAGTTTGGACATCAACCTTCCCAACTGAAGAACATAGTGAATATTAATAGATATCAGACTCTTACTATTTCATCAATCAGATCCCTTCTTCCAAAAGGTAAAAGCTAGGGAGCAGTAAAGAGAAGGGAGTAACTTCTTTGCTAAAATTGACCTGAGGCATTTTATAGGCATGAGAGAAGCTGGAGGAGAGGATGACTCACACTGCCATCATCACCATCATGGCAATGACTATGACCATCCCTATTGTCACCATGAACCACCAACATCACCGTTTCAAACAGCTGTGGAGTATCTATGACTTATGGATAATTTAAGAATGAAAAATGAAGAGGATTTATAATTAATGTAGAGAAGATGTGTTGTTGAGAGGAACAGAGTTTGGAGTGGGGAAGAGCATTGAGGTGTCTGGGATAACTAAAGGAAGCTTCATAGAGATAGGTCATATTTGTGTCTTAGAAGAAATATTAAGATAAGGATTCAAAGTATAGTCCTACTGTGGTGATAGAGAAGGCTGAACTCAAAAGAATTGATACTTTTGAACTGTGTTGTCGGAGAAGACTCTTGAAAGTCCCTTGGACTGCAAGCAGATCAAACTAGTAAATCCTAAAGGAAATCAATCCTGAATATTGATTGGAAGGATTGATGCTGAAGCTGAAGCTCCAGTACTTTGGCTACCTGATGTGAAGAGCTGATTCACTAGAAAAACCCTGATGCTGGGAAAAATTGAAGGCAGGAGGAGAAGGGAATGACAGAGGATGAGATGATTGGATGACATCACCAACTCAAAGGACATGAGTTTGAGAAGGCTCTGGGAGATGGTGAAGGACAGGGAGGCCTGGCGTGCTGCAGTCCATGGGGTCACAAAGAGTCGGAACCGACTTAATGACTAAACAAAAACAACAACTGCAGGGATAAGGGGTACTCAAGAGGAAAAGCATGATTTGCCTCATTATAAAGGCTATGAATGTTCAGCTCAAATTTTACCAATCTCTTAGGAAATGGGAGTCATCTTTCAAAACAATATTTCATAATTGCTTATTTATGTATATAACTCTAAATGACTAATCTTCCTGAAGTTTTCTTAGAATCTAGTCTTTTTTATACCATTGTGCTCTTCCAAAAAAGATGTCCTCACTCTATTTACTGCAAGCTCAAGAATGAACTTTTGTTGAAAACAAACAAGGTATCCTATTTTGTATTTGCCAAGTCAGCCCTGCCATTCAAAGTCTTTATACTGAATGCTTATTTTCTTCCCTGTGTTAGCTTTTGGGAACTAAGATGGATGCGGGGAGTTTAAATTGGATACTGTATGGTGTCCTCCAATTCTGGGCACTCTTGAGGGCGAAGCTGAGATTATCTGAACAAAGGAACAAGTGATCTCACGTTTCTAGTCAGTTCATCTTTCAAATAAATATTGATTTCCTTACTGGAGACTCATTCTAAATTTATCTCACCCCCAAAAAAGTCGTCTTAATTTTACTTAAATAAAAAGAGTGTTTCAGATTTATTCTGCTGATAAGTCACACAGTTTTGCATTTTATTAGAAAACTCTTCAAATATAAACTGTTTTTATGTTCCTCATTTATTTGTTAATAAACCACAGAGTTAATGGAAATAGAAAGAAGCTCATATCACTGGAAAGAAAAAAAATATATACGTTTGTCTTTTCTCTGAGTGGCAAATAACAGGAAGAAGACTGCTGTCGTTTTAATAAGCATGTGTTTGTATTTTTTCATGGATTTTCTTAAATGACCTTATGATGCCCATTTAATGCTTTTTAAAACCACTGATGATTTTGTGAAACAAAGAGGAATAGTTTTTAAAGACACTTTCAGGTCTATTCTCATCTCCTTAAATGCAATGAAGTTAAATGATTTTACACTTACCTCTCTAGAACAAAGGAAATTCCATTTTTAAATGAGAACCCTCAGTGATACCTTGCTGCTGCTGCTAAGTCGCTTCAGTCGTGTCCGACTCTGTGCAACCCCATAGACGGCAACCCACCAGGCTCCCCCGTCCCTGGGATTCTCCAGGCAAGAACATTGGAGTGGATTGCCATTTCCTTCTCCAATGCATGAAAGTGAAAAGTGAAAGTGAAGTCGCTTAGTCATGTCCAACTCTTAGCGACCCCATAGACTGCAGCCCACCAGGCTCCTCCATCTGGGCAAAACTTTCTTTTTCCTTTTCTTTCTTCCAATTAGGAACCCTGGTTGGCTATAAACCCATGCTAACAACTATTTAGTTTCAGCAAAATTAATTTATATAATCCCTAATCATTTTCTTCTTTTATCATAGAACAGAATATATCGCAAACGCAGCACTAATTAAATCACCTCAGACTTGAATTCTCAATAGGATAGCATGAAAGCGCAGACCATCACAATACTTTATGACCTTTTCAGTGTTGTCTTTTTAAAATTTTTATTTTACAATTTCCTGAATAAATGATTAAAATTTCAAAATGCATTTAATTGAATGTTTTTCCTATATAGTATCAAACAGCTTATAACAATTTTTTCCTCCATTTCATTATTAAAACTGACCAACAGTTTGGTCATAATAATGACAAAAATGCATGACCAAATCCACCATGTATTTCTGGGTCTTTAAATTTTTTTTCAAAAAACCAAACACTGTTACAATGGTTAGTATAGTTAAGACTTATTAAATGAAACTGTTCATTTGGAATAGATTTCTTTATATGTGACTAAAATGAATTTCTTTTTTCTCTACCTCTTATCATGTAAAGTTAAAATAGCTATGCAGATTGTCAGCAAATTTAGAGGAAAGTTTTGGTATTGTCTGAAAAATATGGGTCACAGAAAATTCATGGCGAAGTGCCTCATCAATAATCATTTCAGGAACATCTAAAACAGAGCATTAATTTTCACGTGAATTGACTGATTCTAATTGGGATAATCTGCTAAAAACTGTATACCTAGTATATAGTTGATTAAAAATGCATACACTCATATATATTATTTTTTCTATCAGTCTTCATGGTCTTCTTGCTCCCCTACCAAAATCATTTTCTGTTTACTTAAGTGGCTTTGTTTTTCCCCTCAACGCTTAACACTTCCTGAACTTATATGTTTATTTCTCTAACTTTGCTTGAGTCCCCAAAGTCTGGAACAAAACATTTGATACTCATTAAGTTAGCATTTATTGAATAAATAAAGATGTGGAGAGAGCAAACAAGCATCACTTTAAAATCTGAGTGCCAAATAAAAAGCCACAAGGGAAGTAGGAATTACAGGTGTTTATGTACCATTGAGCTTCTTTGCATAGTCTCAATTCTGCTTAATTGTTTTCTTGGAGAAATAACCATAGTGATCGTTAATGATCCCTTTTTGAAATGCTGGGTGGGGAAAACTGTTCAAAATCAATCAAAATATTATGTAAATGACATTTTATAATGTTTTAGCTATTAATTGACTCAGACTATTTAAGATCACAGATTAATTACAATTTTAGGTACTAGATGAAACTAGATTGAAATCTTAACTGAGTTTGTTTTGTTATGATAAAAAATGTGTAAAAACACACAGTCTGGCTTTTTAAAACATTCATTTCTTTATTTTTGGTTGTTCTGGGTCTTCGTTGCTGCACAGCTTTCTCTAGTTGCAGAGAACAGGGCCTGCTCTCTAGCTGTGGTGTGCGGGCTTCCCACTGGTGGCTTTCGTTGTTGCAGAACATTCGCTCTAGGGTATACAGGCTTCAGTAGTCGCAGCTCCCAGGCTCTAGAGCCCAGGCTCAATAGTTGTGGCACACAGGTTTAGTTGCTCTGTGGCATATGGAGTCTTCCCAGATCGGGGATCAAACCTGTCTTCTACGTTGGCAGGTTGATTCTTTGCCACTGAGCCACCAGGGAAGCCCCAAGCTTTATTTTTTATGATAAATAAAGAGACTGAAAATGACATTTTTTAGCCAGAAAATTTTACACCTAGAAGAATTTGAAAACAAGCTCAGTGGTAGATTTCATTTTTTCTACAAATTACCCATGATAAAGTCTATGTGGCAAGGAGAGAAAGCTGGCTATAAAACTCTTCATGATTATAGAACTTGCCTTCCTAGGCCATGCACAATTATAGAAAATATTTTAAAAGCCTATAAATAGTGAAGTAACTGAGAAAGAAGCGTGGAGCCCATGATAAAACTATGATTATAACAGGAAATGAGGACTAATGTATTAATGTGTCCATATTTCTAAGATTTCTTAGTTCATGGCCCTTCTTAATTCTGGCTATCTATATTAATGTGTGTATATTTATAGAGATTGTTTTGCCGCTACTGCTAAGTCGCTTCAGTCGTGTCCGACTCTATTCGACCCCATAGTAGGCAGCCCACCAGGCTCCCCTGTCCCTGGGATTCTCCAAGCAAGAACACTGGAGTGGGTTGCCATTTCCTTCTCCAATGCATGAAAGGGAAAAGTGAAAGTGAAGTCGCTTCAGTCGTGTCCGACTCTTCGTGACCCCATGGACTACAGCCCACCAGGCTCCTCCGTCCGTGGGGTTTTCCAGGCAAGAGTACTGGAGTGGGGTGCCATTGCCTTCTCCAAAAGATTGTTTTAGGTATAACATATTTGAATTGTAAACAAATGTAATTCTTTTGCATTGGGGTAAGGCATAGATCTTCTCTATCTGGGCTTCCCTTGCGGCTCAGCTGGTAAAGCATCTGCCTACAATGCAGGAGACCTGGGTTTGATCCCTGGGTTGGGAAGATCCCCTGGAGAAGGGAAAGGCTACCCACTCCAGTATTCTGGCCTGGAGAATTCCATGGATTCTACAGTCCGTGGGGTTGCAGAGTTGGATGTGACTGAGTGACTTTCACTTTCACTTCTCTATTTAGAAATAAAAAAGCAAAAGGGAATAAGATGTTCAGGCAACTTTGCTGCTGCTAAGTCACTTCAGTTGTGACCGGCTCTGTGCGACCCCACAGACAGCAGCCCACCAGGCTCCCTGTCCCTGGGATTCTCCAGGCAAGAACACTGGAGTGGGTTGCCATTTCCTTCTCCAATGCATGAAAGTGAAAAGTGAAAGTGAAGTCGCTCAGTTGTGTCCGACCCTAAGCGACCCCATGGACTGCAGCCTACCAGGCTCCTCCATCCATGGGATTTTCCAGGCAAGAGTCCTGGAGTGGGGTGCCATTGCCTTCTCCGTCAGGCAACTTTAGATATTACTTATCAGAGAATGGCTTTAACAAATTGTTTATATGGTGTTATCACTATTTTAGGAGGAATATAATGAAAACTCTTATTTTGATAGGGGCAAGAGGAGGGAGAAATCTTGAGTCTGAACATAACACATGTGTGGAGATTCAGTTGAGATTGAATGCCTCTTCCCTGACTCCAGCAGGCAGAATGAGTGAAATAGGCCTGGAGATTGCAGTGGGACGACAGAAGCAAGCATCATCTATTTTCCACTTTAATATTCAGAGGCCTAGGTATTTCAGAGTAATAATTTTTCCAAAGTTTAATTTTAAACCTCAAACAGACATTTTTCCTTATGTATTAAAAAGAGTTTATGAAATATAATTTGACCATTTCTTCATAAGTTAGGGCACCATTTTCCAAACTCTGTTATACAAACTCCAGTGTTCTAAGAAATGTTAATTTATCACCCAAAGAAAACATGCTTCATGGTCAAATAGCTTGGAGAAATACTGTATATGCCATTTTTTCTCTTGGAGTATAACAGTTCTCAGTTGGACTCCAAGTAGTCCCACAGAATGGAAATTTGTTTAACTCTATTAAACTTCATATTTTGAAAGTGCATTTGGTTATACAATTCATTTGGATGGAAACCATTTTGGAAGATAATTTTTTAAGGAGCAGGAGTCCAGTTTGGGAATTAAAAGAATCGTTAATAATCCTCTATAGTAGTGCTTCTCCAACTTTAACATGGGTATTGTCTCCTAGGGAACTTGCTAGAATTCAGGTCCGGTTGAGCATTTGTTGGGGATGTGGATGAGAATCTGCATTTCTACCTAGGTCCCAGGTGATGCCTAGGCTGCTGATCTGGAACCCACATTTCAGACAGCTTAACTCTGCTGCATTGTGGTTCCACAGAGATTACAGAGACGTGGATAGATGTGTACTCCTCCATTAGTGGCTTCAGCACTTTGGGTCAAGAAGTTCCTGAATCACAGGAACTTCAGGAGAGATGAATCCTGTAGGAAACCTCAGGTGTCCTGAGAAGGGTAATATGCCATCCCCCCATACTTGTTGTCTAGGTTTATAATAAAAGTAGGATCAAATGGAAAATCAAATTTAACAATAAGTTACATATGTTTGCTTTATTATTAGTGTCTTGGACTGGACTTCTTGGTTTCTGAATTTAAATTTAAACTGTACTTAAATTTAAATGGGTACCCAAATAACTATAGGAGGCTCTATTAAGAATAAGCAGGAAAACCATGGTCATCTCAAAGAGTCCATCCAGGAGCATTTGAAAATGAGGCTCATTGAATGAAGTTTTAATTCAGGGATTGTGGAAGATGCAATTAAGGGGTGTGTGTGTGAGAGAGAGAACTCACTTTTTAAAAAAAATTTAATTAGTCAATGTCTCTGCCACTCACCTCTAATTTATTGCTTCTAATCAGTAATTAGCTCAGAATGCAAATGATCTGGCCCATCATGGTGCTGGAGCTGAGTGAAGGCAAGATGAGTAAATTCTTACTCATCTTTGGAGTAAGAATTTCAACTAAAACAATTTACCTTTGTGCCCAAAATTTGTCTTACCTTCCCTTCCATGTTCTTTCCTTTCTTTCCCTCCCTTACTCCCTCCCTCCCTTCCTTCTTTCTTTCTCTCTCTGTCTCTTTGTTCTTTCTCTCTTCTTTCTTATCTGGTTACCTTATTGATCTCTTTTTCTTTCTGTTTTCTGAGATATTAATCAAATTGTTGTCATCTTATTTGTAAAAAAAGCTTTTTACAAAAATATCTAGAAATATGTACAAAATGTGCTGTTGTACTTTATATCAATAAATAATTTGTATATTACTTTGATTTTTTTTGTTGTTTCAGGGAATTTTCTTTAAGCTTTCAGTTCAGTTCAGTTCAGTCGCTCAGTCGTGTCCAACTCTTTGCGACCCCATGAATCGCAGCACGCCAGGCCTCCCTGTCCATCACCAACTCCCGGAGTTCACTCAGACTCATGCTCATTGAGTCGGTGATGCCATCCAGCCATCTCATCCTCTGTCGTCCCCTTCTCCTCCTGCCCCCAATCCCTCCCAGCATCACAGTCATTTCCAATGAGTCAACTCTTCGCATGAGGTGGCCAAAGTATTAAAGTTTCAGCTTTAGCATCAGTCCTTCCAATGAACACCCAGGACTGGTCTCCTTTAGAATGGCCTGGTTGGAACTCCTTGCAGTCCAAGGGACTCTCAAAAGTCTTCTCCAACACCACGGTTCAAAAGCATCAATTCTTCGGCACTCAGCTTTCTTCACAGTCCAACTGTCACATCCATACGTGACCACTGGAAAAACCATAGCCTTGACTAGACAGACCTTTGTTGACAAAGTAATGTCTCTGCTTTTGAATATGCTATCTAGGTTGGTCATAACTTTCCTTCCAAGGAGTAAGTGTCTTTTAATTTCCTGGCTGCAATCACCATCTGCAGTGATTTTGGAGCCCAAAAAACAAAGTCGGACACTGCTTCCACTGTTTCCCCATCTATTTCCTATGATAAGCTTTAGACTTCATTTATTGAGGGAGAGATGAAGACAGCATGATAGATATTAAAAGCAATAATTTACTTTGGGTTTCTTTTGGTGTCCTCTCATTCAAGTGCTGAATAAATCCTGACTTTGTGCACTACGAGCACAAAAAATAAACAGAGACATAAGACATGAGACCATAAAGACTTTTGGTTCTTTTAGCAAAGTTATACACTTGCTTTTCTTTGCTCTGACAAATGACAAAGTGAGTTTTCGTCTCTGGAACATTCATCTCTTTATGAGATGTAATTACATCCAGTCTGAATGATTGCCCTGTATCTTGATAACCTTTTATTGAGCATTTACTGTGAATCAGAAATCATTCTGAGTATCTTATATATATATGAATGTTTATATATATATATATGAATGTTTATATATATATGAATGTTTATATATATATATATATACACACATGGAGATATATATGTATCTCCATGTATTCATATATATATGAATGTATATATATATATATATTAATTTATTTCATCCCTATACCTTCACAATTTCTGAAGCAGACATTTTTATCCCTTCAGATAGGAGTAAAAATGAGGCTACTGTATGTTAGCAAGGCTACCTCATAGCCTAGGTTATACAGAATAGTAAAACCAGACTTTGAATAAGTGAACTATAACAAGGCTTGAACTTGTAGCCACTATGACAAAGACGAGTATAAACATTTGATATCTGCCAGAAGTTTACTTTGTCCCACAAGTAAAAGATACATTTTGTGAGGATTTGTTCTCTATTTACAAGACTATTGGAAAGATTACACCATAGTTCTTCCTTTGCCAGTTATTTATAATAACTGAAATTTAATATCATCTTGAGAGGTAACATTAAACTATGTAAAATCCTTAAGATTAAAAAAATATGCTTCGATTTTATTTCTAATTCTTTTGAGGGAATGAGATTTGAACTATACTGAGTTTTATAGGTATCCTATATATGTTCATGTACATAAAGTTAATTTCATATCTCAAGGGTAGCACAGACATAAAAAGGCCAATTATAATTTTATGAATAGGAAATATAAGATCTGGGGCTTCGATTTTCTCTATTGTTGCACTGTAAATAATAACACTATTTCTAGGGAATACTTACATCCGTTCTAACACAGAACAAGTAGGAACTTTCATTAGAGAAAAATCAAAGCAGATGTAATGTGTATCCCTGTATATTGCAAGTAATTTTAAAATAGATTCCAAACTGATGTCTTGTTTTGATGAACACTCAAAAGACATTTTGGAAATTGTTTGTCAGACTCTAGAGACCAAGGCACAGATGGAGTTCTGAATTAAGTGACTTTGTATTTTGAGGTTTGAAATGAGATCTAGTCTCAGACGTATATTTCCATGATTGTGGACTAATTGAATGTGGTAATTGATTATTAAAGGGTTTATATTCTTAAAATTGTAAGGTTCATAAATAGTAATGTAAACATTTATGATAAAATTCAAGATGCAAATTTTATCTTCAGATTAATAGAAGTAGACAGAATTGCATAAGCCATATTTCAGTTTTATTGACACCAAAATGTTCTGGATTGGTGTATTTTCCATAACATCAAAGAAAATTCCTTGAGATATCAAAAGTTCTTAACTGAATGTATTTATACTTCTGTGGTTGATCCAAACATGTCATGAATGCTATTTCATTAAACAAATATTCATTTAATGAATACATAATATGCCTACAGTGTGCTAGGGTCTGTTCTTGATATTGGTGGCACAAAACACATCTCTACCTTTGCACATTGCAAATATTTTAAATATTTATTCTAAGTTCTCAGAAATGCCTTCCTAAGTGGTTCAAGTTTATTGGATCTGGGATGTACTCACGTTTCATGCCAATATCCTCTAAACACCTTACCAAAGAGGCTTAGGCAGAAATGGATGAGGTGGGCCAGGCTAGAAGAGGTAGAGGAAATTTCAGAACATGATTCCAGGCTGTGTTTTTCACCCTTAACCAAAGAATTTGGAGAACTGTAAACTCAAAATTAAGGTAAGGCAGGAAGGAACTTATAAAGACTAATTAGTGAACTTTATTTTATTCTGTAAAATGTAGAGAACTACTAAAGGCTTTCAGGAACGGAGTGATCTTTTTCATTAGCATAAACTGAAAATACATAATATTAGAGCTCCAGTACCATTAAGGTGGAAAATAGAACAGTGTCAAGCCACTGACATTGGGCAGACTAGACATTCAGTTTTATCATATATAGAAATAGACCCAATGATGGTCAATTAGTATAATAGAAACAGATTAGATTTCACATTTCTGGGATATATGTATTTATCTGTTCTTTCTTCCTTTCACTGTAATGTTGAAATGTTTTCAGATTTCTCATAAGTGAAGATAATAAATTATGGCATATTCAATTCATATGCTGTTTCTAATGGTAAATAATTCTGTATATCTGGGCTTCCCTTGTGGCTTGGTGGTAAAGAACCCGCCTGCAATACAAGAGATATGAATTTGATCCTTGGATCAGGAAGATTCCCTGGAGAAGGAAATGACAAGCCACTCCAATATTCTTGCCTTGGAAATCTCATGGACAGAAGAGCCTGGTGGGCTACAGTCCATGCCATGGGGTCCCAAAGAGTTGGGCATGACTTAGTGACTGAACACAATTGTGTATGTCTATGGAGAAATGCTTATTGTCCCCCCTCTCCCAGATGCTCTTGTGTATTCCATTTAAGTTACATAGAGGAAGAGAGGGAGTACACATACACACAATTCACAAACTAGAAGGTGACAACTAAATGAAGTGGATATTGCATATTTTAATTTCCATAAATTCTATTATATTCCATTGTATATATATAACTTAATAAGGGGCTATAACTCTGAAATCATAAAATTAAAATTTTCTTCTATGTCTTAATGCACAGGTTATAATAGAATAAAATATTTTATCCAGATTTTATTTTTATAAAATATATTTACTTATATGTAGGTTGTTGCTGCTGCTGCTCCTAAGTCACTTCAGTTAAAAGACTATAATTAACTTATCCTCAGTTGTTTGTGTGTGTTTCCAAAATCTTAAAGTTGATTTGGTAACATATGAGAAAAAGGAATTATATATATTTGACACATCTTTTTTGAAGCATATGTTACATCATTTCAGCCAATTTTATTACTTAAAAATCACAGTTTCTGAATCCCAGATGTCATAGTAGGATAACTATGAATATAGCTGACTACAATTAGTTTAATTTTTTTCTAAATAGTTTATTGGTTGTTAGCTGTCATTTAAGAGAAGTAATTATAAATTCCATTTTAAAATTCTGGTAGTTTTTATTAGTTTCCTATTGCTGCTGTAGCGAATTCCTATAAATTTAGTGGCTTAATGTATGGTGTTACAGTTGTGGGAACCAGAAGTCTGAAATGGGTCTTGTGGGGCTGATAATGAAGGTGATGATGCTTCTGTAGGCTCTAGGGAGAGACTGCCTTTTCCATCCTCTAGAGGCTGCCTGTATTCCTTGGTTCCTAACCACATCATTCCAAACTCATTACCACTCTTCTTGGGTACTCATATACTCTTACTTTTCTTTTCCACTGATCAAGACCCATGAGATTACATTGGACTCAGCTAGATAATTCAAGTTAATATTCTAATCTCAGAATCTCTAATTGCAGTCAAGTCTGCAAAGTTCCATGTGGAAGGAACATACTCACATACTCACAAGGAACATACTCACAGGTTTAGAGGAATAGTGTGTAGAATTCTATGGAGGAAAGTGAAAGTCACTCAGTCGTGTCCGACTCTTTGCAACCGCATGGACTATAAAGTCCATGGAATTCTCCAGGGCAGAATACTGCAGTAGGTAGCCTTTCCCTTCTCCAGGGGATCTTCCCAACCCAGGAATTGAACCCAGATCTCCCCCATTTGCAGGCAGATTCTTTACCAGCTAAGCAACAAGAAGGGTGACCTTTATTCTGTTATTACAGTAGTGTTTTTTTTTTCTTCTATTTTTAGCACTATACTACCAGACTTTATTTGTAAGTTGGGAAAAAATATTCTTCACCAGATATAATGGAATGATTTTTCCTCCAATATATTTTTTCTATAACTATATGATAATAGTTTTAATTGATAAAAATCAGTAGTCCCATGCCATGAAAATTAAATTTGAATGACCAATGCATGAATTTGGGGCTGCCGTTTTTGCTTCAGTTCAGTTCAGTCATTCAGTCATGTCTGACTCTTTGCAACCCCAGGAACTGCAGCATGCCAGGCTTTGCAGTCTGTCACCAACTCCTGGAGCTTGCTCAAACTCATGTCCATCAAGACGTTGATGCCATCCAATCATCTCATCCTCTGTCATCCCCTTCTCCTCTTGCCTTCCATCTTTCCCAGCATCAGGATCTTTTCTAATGAGTCAGTTCTTCACATCAGGTGACCAAAATATTGGAGCTTCAACCTCAGCATCAGTCCTTGCAATGAATATTCAGCACTGATTTCTTTTAGGATTGACTGGTTTGATCTCCTTGTAGTCCAAGGAACTCTCAAAAGTCTTCTGCAACACCACAGTTTAAAATTATCAGTTCTTTGGTGCTCAGTTTTCTTTACGGTCCAACTCTCACATCCATACATGAGTACTGCAAAAATCATAGATTTGACTAGATGGACCTTTGTCGGCAAATTAATGTCTCTGCTTTTTAATATGCTGTCTAGGTTTGTCATAGTTTTTCTTCCAAGGAGCAGCCTTGCATCTTTTAATTTCATATCTGCAGTCTTTTTTGCTTGGTTGTCTCTTAATTCCATTACCATAATTTATGTAACTTTTAGGATATAAAATATAGCAATATAATGCATGTTACTTTATTTTTCTAAGATAATGAGTTCATAACCTTATCTCAGATGAAGAGGTAATATATCAGTTTAAATCTAATAAAGCAGTCCATAATTAATCTTAATTATCTAATATAAATTTATGCTTTTGCCATGTGCCCTGTTGAGATTCCTGCCTATGACTGACTAAAATTTGACCATCAATTCTTTCCCATTCCTTTCTCTGAGGGTCAGTTCCCTTTCCTCCTTCACTGAACCTGAGCTAGCTCTGTGACTGGCTTTTTCAAACAGAATGGAGCAGAAATGCTGTCTGGTGTCAAGAGACTCAAGGCTTCTACTTTACCCCTCTTGGATTCCTCACTACATAAAAGAAATACAACCCCAGTTAGAGAGGTGTTTCAAATTACCCAAATTGAAAGAGGCCATATGAAATGACAACAATGTGAAGAAAAAGTTCTTGAAACTTCTAGCCCAAAATAAGCACCATCATATGCAACCAGATGAATGATTCCCTCTGCTGGAATCAGAACATGGAACCAGAACACCAAACTCATCTGTCATGCCTGGATTCCTAAGCTGCAAAATCATGAGCAAATGAAATGGTGGTTGTTTAAGCCTCTGAATTTGGGGGCAGCTTGTTACTTAGCAACAGATAAGTGATTACATCCCCTTTTTTGTAAATGGCATTTAGTAATTTACTCCAAGCCTTTTGCTTTTGTGTGATGCATTGAGTGTGTTCCTGTGTGCACAGTCATCCCTGACTCTTTTGTGACTCCATGGGCTGTAGCCTGCCAGGCTCCACTGTCCATGAGATTATACAGGCAAGAATACTGGAGTGGGTTGCCATTTCCTTCTCCAGGGGATCTTTCCAATTAAAGGATTGAACCCATGTCTCCTGCATCTCTTGCATTGGATTCTTTACCACTGAGCCACCTGGGAATACTTGATGCATTGAGTAGTAGATTTCAAATGTTTCTCATCTATTTTGAAATATCTATATGATGCAGCCTCTCCCAATGGCATAATGTCTTTTTCTGTCTTTGGATATGTATCTCATCATTGTCTACTGAAAGCTATAATTTAATTTGTCTCCTATTGATTCAGAATAATGGTACAATGATTTGCATTTTACTGCTTATTTGGAGTATAAGAGCACACTTAAACAGATTTGAAATGTGGCTAGCAAGACTTACAGCTCTGAACAAACTTTGTAGTCTTAAACCTATCAGATTTTGTGCTCTTCACATCTAGCCTCTGAAATAGTGTTTTATTGGGATACAGAAAAAAGAAAAATTGCATAGCATAGCTGTCACATTCCTTGCCTACATGTCCGAAACAGCAGGCTAGTCTCGTATGAAGGGCTGAAGGTTCAGAGATTCTACTGGAGAGAATGATTGAACATAATCTCATGGACTCCACCCCAGGCTTCTGAGTGTCCATTCTGGTGAGGCATTAAGAACTGAATCTTGGTTAGGGTCCTCTGGGATGGTCAGAGGACATCAACTACAATTGGTCCAGCAGCTAACTTGGTTGAGGGTCTTTATAGTTTTGTTATTAATAAACGTTATTTTTAGGGCAGATTCACAATAAACTTGAGCAGAAAGTACAGCAAGTTGCCATATCTCCTGTCCCCACACATTCAATATCTCCCTCACCATCAACATCAGACATCAGAGGAGTACACTAGTTGAAACTGATGAAACTTCATTGAAAACACTATCTATTCTCTCCCTTCACTACAGAGATAGGAGTAAATGTTCAGGCTTTCTATCATCTCAATTCTAAAACCCTTGACTTTTCAATTTTGTGTACTCCTTACGTTTTTCTAATTATCTTACCTCTCTTCATTTTTGCTCATCAGGTACCTTTGAATTTCCTTGCTCCCCTCTCAAAAAACTGTACATTTTATGTAAGAACGTTTTACCTTTGGCACCTATGTTGGTTACAGAACTGCATTATACTCCTTCCCTATCTGGATTTAAGCAGGAATCATGCAAGGATCACTTGTTTGTTTGGTGATAACTTTTCAGAATATGTTCATATTTATATCATCTTAAAATGTGTCAGTGAGAAGACCACAAATAGACTCAATAATGAGGCACATCTGAAGGGTAAATTAGAATTTAAAGTCATAGCAGAAAGATCAGCAATGCTATTACTACTTTGCTATAAGAAAGAAAAAAATACCAGTACAAATCCAGTTGTCCAAAAGCACTCATCATGTATGAGTTAAAGACACTTGTATAGACATCTCTCTCTGAACACATATTTTCTAGTATTGTTTTACATAAAAGGGCATATACTATATATGTTTTTTCTCGTAACCTCCTTTGTTCACTCAAAAGTATATGATTGAGGCCCTTTCATGTCAAAGCATAATAGCATGTATAATGACTGTAATTTAATTTATAAAGGTGCACCTTCATTTATTTAGCCATGATTGATATATAAGATGTTTAAGTAATAATATTTAGATAGAAGTCTTCTTAACTATAAATTTGTTTTCTACTGCTGCTGCTTGCTGCTGCTGCTAAGTCACTTCAGTCGTGTCTGACTCTGTACCACCCCATAGACGGCAGCCCACCAGGCTTCCCCGTCCCTGGGATTCTCCAGGCAAGAACACTGGAGTGGGTTGCCATTTCCTTCTCCAATGCATGAAAGTGAAAAGTCAAAGTGAAGTCGCTCAGTCGTGTCTGACTCTTAGCGACCCCATGACTGCAGCCCACCAGGCTCCTCTGTCCATGGGATTTTCCAGGCAAGAGTCCTGGAGTGGGGTGCCATTGCCTTCTCCATGTTTACTACTGAAACATATAAATTACATTCCCTTAGTGGTAAGACTCACTTTCACATAAAGTAATAAAGATTTATTTAAATAAAGTTCATATAAGTTGCCCACTTTATACATGCGAATTTTTAATATTTATCTTGAACTTTATTATTACTGTAAAATAGATATTTAATATTGATATAGGTAGATAAAAAGAGAGAGAAAGAAGTAATTTCATGTGATTTTTCAGATCTAAATTATATTCCCCAATTTTTTCATGTATTGCCCTTTAGAAGAATCAAAGCCTTTCTCAAAGATGCCTGCAATAGTAAAGGAAGAGAGAATGAATATATTTTATGTAAATGTAAATACATGAATTTTTTATTCAAATATAGTTATTGTGAAAGGAGTAAATGCCTTTTATGTTGAATCTAATTCATTCTATCTTTGAAATTTAAAATAAATGCTATAATATTTTTATTTATCCTAAAATTATTCCCTTTATCCTCATATACAGTATAAGGAATGATGATTTTTTTCTTAATTTGATTCTTCCACTGTTTTGCTTTTTGCCACTTGATGATCTAAAAGAAAACTCAGAGGAAAAAATATGTCAGCATTCTTCTAAAACCTCTTTGAATATAAATTAATTTGGTTTCTTATCAAGAGGAGAAAAGATGTATTTAATAGAATTCCCAAAGTCTCTTTGTTACTTGATAACACACAAAAAGAAATATATGTATCCAAATAGTTTGCTCACGTGGCTAGGAAGGAGTTGTCTAGGATGGCAGATTTATACAGATCTAGTGTGAATCATGGAGAAGGCAATGGTACCCCACTCCAGTACTCTTGCCTGGAGAATCCCATGGACGGAGGAGCCTGGTGGGCTGCAATCCATGGGGTCGCGGGGAGTCAGACATGACTGAGCGACTTCACTTTCACTTTTCACTTTTCACTTTCATGCATTGGAGAAGGAAATGGCAACCCACTCCAGTGTTCTTGCCTGGAGAATCCCAGGGCGGTGGAGCCTAGTGGGCTGCCGTCTGTGGGGTCGCACAGAGTCGGACTCAACTGAAGCAACTTAGCAGCAGTAGCAGCAGCAGTGTGAATCATGGAGAAGACAATGGCACCCCACTCCAGTACTTTTGCCTGGAAAATCCCATGGACAGAGGAGCCTGGTAGGCTGCAGTCCATGGGGTCGCATAGAGTTGGACATGACTGAAGCGACTTAGCAGCAGTGTGAATCAACAGAAGGCACAGCACATCAGCTCATAAAAAGCAATGAGTAATTACATACAACGCATGTCAATTTGCCACTGTCAATTTTTAAAAATGAATTACATTTGAGAACAGAAATTATTAAAGAAAGCAGAAAAACTATTATATCGTTGTCTCCATAGAGTCTAAATTATCACCAACCCTACTTAATTATTCAGTATGTTTTAAAAATCTTTAAAAGGAAGTCAATCATGTTTAGCTCATTCACTGTAATTATTTGTAAGCAGTAGAAACAAAGCACAGACTCTCAGTTAATTCTGTTTAAATTCTAAGACATTGTTCAGACCTACTGCAAAGCATAAAAGACATATCAGTTTCTCAGGGCTTGGACTAGGGTGAAATTGTATAGGTCCCTCTCTGTAACCACGCTACTCTTCAGATAATGCATAGTGCTTTCATCAATAGAAAATGGCAGACCCATGGCTTTGGGAATGTGATTTCTCTTGGAAATGGATGATAAATCACAATTATATAAACTAAGGAAAGACATAACCTACCTATAGCCTTCATAATAATGATCATGGCAAGAGGAACCTATTGCATTTTCAAGATTGGAACTAACAGGTTTTACAAAGAGTGCAATAAATCAATTTTGAAAATGCCAAGTCAAATCAGGTGTGCTAAGCTATTAACTAGTATTTGGCTTACAACAAAACCAGAAATTGAGTTATAGAATTTGTCTTAGACACTTCATTTGCAAAGTAAATAAATGCTAAAAGGTATGGCACATTTACACATGCGTCTTCTACAATCCTAGGAAAGAGAAGTTCAAACCACAGTGTAAAATATTTTAAGAGCACTAAATCAATTCATATAAGTTAAGTTTTAAAAGTTAATAATGAATCCTGTAAGTGATGGTGATTTTGATACAATCTAGAAATGTTAGATAAAGCGTATACAATTAAAGGTGGAGAAGGCAATGGCACCCCCCTCCAGTACTCTTGCCTGGAAAATCCCATGGACAGAGGAGCCTGGTGGGCTGCTGTCTATGGGGTCACACAGAATTGGACACGACTGAAGCAACTTAGCAGCAGCAGCAGCAGCATACAATTAAAGGATAGCAATGCAAAATGCTCTGCTATAAAAACTAACTCTGACCAAGGGACAGACATACCTTCTTGGGAAACAGGACATTTTTCCTGTGTCAGTGAAAAACTTTTTTTTTTTCCTCCCGAAGTCCCTATTTCCCATAGCTGCCTCTGAGGATCCATTACTTAAAATGCAAGAATAAGCCAACAAATCAGGCTATGGACACCATCCATTTTTACTGCTTTTATTTTCATGCTTGATATGTTACATCATATTTTATTGCAGAGAAAAGTTCTTCCAAACCAGCAAAAAAATAATACTGTAGACCACAAGATCTTTTCTATTCTTAATATTCATTCTATTTTGCCAAGAATGGCAGGAATTTATCAACCTATTTAGCACGTTTTCAAGTTTGATATTTGTGAAACCATGCTTCCTTTTTCATGTTGAGTATTTTTTCTTCTTTCCATAGTTTCTTATCTCTAAAAGATAATGTAATGATGTCATGAGCTTCTATGGGAAACATGGATTCAATCCCTGGGTTGAGAAGATCATCTGGAGAGAGAAATGGCAAGCCACTTCAGTACTTTTGCCTGGGAACTCCCAGAGACAGAGGAGTCTGCTGGGCTACAGTCCATAAAGTCACAAAGAATCAAACATGACTTAGCGACTAAAAATCAACATGATGTTGTACAAAGATGAATGTTAAGATGATTCAGAAAGGAACACTTTTGCATATTTTTTGTTAGTTGATTGAGGTTTATACCCCTGCCATTCTTTATGTTTTTTTTTTTTTTTTTGCCATATCTGTTAACATCTGTTAACTAGATAACTGTTGATAAAGTGGTAGATTTTCACTTGTTAGATGTATTTATATAGCACTAGATGAAAAATGATGTCTCTGCTCATCTGCACTGGTTTATTCCATATCCAGTTTTTATATTTTGTTTCTTACAAATAAATTGTAAAAGTAAATCAGAGTGTTTCATTTATACACTATTGACTATTAAGAGATGCTGTCATTTTTTGTGGTGATAGTGGTTTAGTTGCTAAGTTGTATCAGGCTGCCAGCTTTTTTGCTCTCTTCTTTCACCTTCATCAGGAGGCTCTTTAGTTCTTCACTTTCTGCCATAAGGGTGGTGTCATCTGCATATCTCAGGTTATTGATATTTCTCCTGGTAATAATGATTCCAGTTTGTGCTTCATCCAGTCTGGCATTTCACAAGATGTACTCTGCATATATGTTAAATAAGCAGGGTGACAATATACAGCCTTGACATACTCCTTTCCCAATTTGGAACCAGTCCATCGTTCCATGTCTGGTTCTGACTTTTGCTTCTTGACTGGCATACAGGTTTCTCAGGAGTCAGGTAAGGTGGTCTGGTATTCCCATCTCTTTAAGAATTTTCCATAGTTTGTTGTGATCCATCCACACAGTCAAAGGCTTTAGCATAGTCAATGAAGCAGAAGTAGATATTTTTCTGAAATTCTCTTGCCTTTTTATGACCCAATGTATGCTAGAAATTTGATCTCTGGTTCCTCTGCCTTTTCTAAAACCAGCTTGAACATCTGGAATTTCTTGGTTCATGTAATATTGAAGCCTAGCTTGGAGCATTTTGAGCATTACTTTGCTAGTGTGTGAGATGAGTGCAATTGTGCTATAGTTTGAACATTCTTTGGCATTGCCTTACTTTGGAATTGGAATGAAAGTTGACCTTTTCCAGTCCTTTGGCCACTGCTGGGTTTTCCAAATTTGCTGGCATATTGAGTACAGCACTTTCACAGCATCATTTTTTAGGATTTGAAATAGTTCATCTGGAATACCGTAGTGATGCTTCAATTTGATGAGTTTTTGCAAATGCTCAAACTATTACCCCACTTCCCTCATCATTCATTTATCAAACTGAGCACCAAGTGTGAACCCATAATCGCTAAAATACAGTTATTAATTAAATCAAATCACCACCCTAGAGGTATGGAGAGAAAGGCAAAAGAAAGTGATTTGTCATGAAGTGGTAAAAAATCTTTAAACATTCACAGGAAGGAGAAATAGCAAGAGGGTGATCAGTTCCTAAAGACTGACTATAGGAGAAAATAATTTTGCCCTGACTCTACCTTAACACTTTATGGATTGTCATGAGAAGTGAGGTTCATTTAAAAAGGAAACACCAAATTTGCATTGCAACTCAGGCTCTAGCAACCAAGTTTTAAATATTCTAGTTTGATTTGTGAATGAATGTCATAAAATCAAGTCCATATCAGGAGATTCACTGTCATCCCCAAAGCAGTTGGGTTTACATAGTCTTTAATAATCACCTTCTCTTAAATTATATTCCATGTAATGTTCATTTGCTCAGTCGTGTCCAACTCTTTGTGACCTCATGTACTACAGCCTGCCAGGTTCCTCTGTCCCTGGAATTCTCCAGGCAAGAAAACTGAATTGGGTTGCCATTTCCTACTTTAAGGGATCTTCATGACCCAGGGATTAAACCTGAGTCTCTTATGTCTCCTGCATTGGCAGGGGTGTTCTTTACCACTAGGTCTACCTAGGAAGCCCCCAAATTATAGTAACTTAAATTGTCATGTTAAAGGGTTTTTTTTTTGTTTTTTTTTTTTTAATTAAAATCTCAAAGTTTGCTAAGTTCCATTCAGTTCAGTTCAGTTGCTTGGTCGTGTCTGACTCTTTGCAACCCCATGGACTGTAGCACGCCAGGCTTCCCTGTCCATCACCAACTCCCCGAGCTTACTCAAACTCGTGTTCTTCACGTCAGTGATGCCATCCAACCATCTCATCTTCTGTCATCCCCTTCTCCTGCCTTCAATCTTTCCCAGCATCAGGGTCTTTTCCAATGAGTCAGTTGTTCGCATCAGGTGGGCAAAGTATTGGAGTTTCAGCTTCATCATTAGTCCTTCCAATGAATATTCAGGACTGATTTCCTTTATGGTAATAGATAAAAATGAGAGCAAAGTTTCTGAGAAAAGATATCTTTATTATTGGTGGATGAAAGATGTCTTATTACTCCTAACATGTTTGGGTCTGAGGAAAACATACTGAAAAATAAACAGAGAGTTCTGAAAATTTACTCTGCAGCAAAAAAAATTAATTTTCAAATAAATAAGTTTGAAGTGCTTGCAGTTGAAATTTAAAGGTGGGCTCAAGATAGAAAGATTGTTCTCTTTTGTTGTATTAGAATGAGACATTAAAAGGAGTTTTCCTGATAAATAGTTAAAAATCTTACATAAAGGAGATATTACATAAAGGAGTTTTAGTTACCATAAAGATTAGCAGAAAGAGATGAATGGAAAAGAGTTCATGTAAATTACTAATGAGAAGTAATGTTCTCAGGAATTTTCTATATTAATAAATGGCTCTAAATAAATGACCTCTATAGCTTATTATTTACCTGAAAGTTATTAAAATATTAATTATTTAAGAGTGACACTCTTTCAAAATTGTGATTATTTTTTTAGATGTATAATTAAATGGCCAAACTTTATTGAGAGCTGCCATTTTTAAATCTGAAGGAGCATGCTCCAGCTTTGGAGTAAATTTAGCAAAGATTATTGGAACTTGATGCCTCAAACTTCAAATTATAGGCGGGGATAGAAGCTTAACAAAAATACATCAAAGTTGGAACAAAATAAACAGTGCTCTTTTGTAACTATGCATGTTCACTGATGCCATTTTGCACTTGTGATATGTTACGCTATTAGTAGGAAAGTTGTAGGAGAGCCTGAGGTCATTTCTCACTCTAAATAGTGTTTTTCAACCATGACTGCACATTGGAACCACCTGGGAGTTTTAAAAATTACTGATGTCAAGGTTCTACCCCTAGAGTTTTTCATGTAATTGGTCTGAGGTGCAGGCTGGACTTCAGGACTGTGCAGTCAAGGTTAAACTAACTGTTCTAAAGAAACTTGAAATATGAGAAGCTTGAAGATTTTAAAGGAGACCCCAGAGACAACTGTGTTGCAGAAATTATGGCAAAATAAGTATTGTACATTAATCCAAGATGAACACAGAAGTGTCAAGTAGGGAAGATACCCAGAGAAGGGTTGCTTCAATTATGTAGAAGTGTTTATCATAGATTGAAAACAGTATATTCAGAAAACATCTTATGAGAACAACCAGCAACACAATTCTCAATAAAACCAATTGTGTAAATAATAATTTGGTTCACAAAATTTTGAAGATGAAGGGAATATAGGGCTTCTGAAATCAGTGATGTTTTAAAATATCAGAACAACATTCTGAGAACACCTGAAAGTTCAGTTAAATTACAACAATTAATTTCTGATATGTGGTGGGGTCAGTGGTTTGCTTTTGCCTTATTTTTTAAAAATATATTAATCAAATAGTTATGCCTAAATTATCTTATAAATAGTCTCTAATCTCCACAAAGTAAATGAGACCACTAAATAAGTTATCACCATTTTTGTGGAGCCCATAAAAAATTGCTTTCAAGGGACTTAGTGAGATTATTTCCTTGAAGGCAGGAGCTGGGTATTCATGAAGATGTGTCCTTTGTGAGTAAGGAGAAGAGTATAAGTGGATATAAAAATAGTAAAGAAATAATTAGCTTTAAAAAAACTAAATTCCATGTTTAGCAAAGTTAATGAGCCCCTAAATTCCTAAAGCTGAATGTTGGTGTGTAAATGAGTATTCCAAACCAAGAGAGACTAACCTTAATATTCGTGGATGTTAAATAAAAACTTAATTTTTCCCTACCATCTATATCTCCTAGGTTTAAATCAAACAGATGTTTTGGCTCTTAAAATTCCCCAATAAGTTCTGCTTTTCTGATAATATCATTTATTGGTGGATTACTTTTTGAAAATCATTTATCAGGAAAAATTTGAATTTACATTTTCAAAATTGTATATTGGATTAATTCAGCTGTTTTGTTTTTGTTTTTTTTTTTTTTAATTTGGCTTATGTTTCCAGTTAACTAGTTTGACTACTGATACATAAACATTGTAAAATATTTGTTCAAAGTACAAATTTTATCAACTGACTTTTGAGGGTACTAGTGTAAATTCAGTTACTTTTTAAGATCTTTGCATATTCACACTATTCTGTGAATTATTTGAAGGACTATAACTATATGATGGTTTCAGATAATGGTAACTGAATTTGCAAGTGTTGAAAAGATAAGATTTTTTTAATATGGGCTATTATTTTAATTTATTTTATTTTTTATTTTAATTTATTTTAATTTAAGTACTAGGGGATAAATTTAAAAAACACTGGAAAATTAAATTTTTCCTTTTGGTGGGAAATTTTTATGGAACATATACAAATTGAAAAAGAAGCAGAAGCTTAGGGAGGAAACTTGTCTAGGTAAACTTCGATAGTTTTAGATCTAGGAGAGACAGGATATTCATGGACTTGAAAATAGGAAACTACTCTGTAATGTTAGAGGCCAAGGGCTACCATATGCTAACTGAATTCTATGCTATGCTAATCACTCTATCTCTGATTAGATCTTATAAAATGATTTGTAAATATTTACATGAATGTTAGATGATGGAATCAGCATGACATGTGACTGAATGTGAGAATAGTGAAAAAGAGGAAATAGGAAACAAGGTTGATGATGGACCCAGACTAGCAGAACAATAGGTTTTGATAGGGGAGAAGGCAATGGCACCCCGCTCCAGTACTCTTGCCTGGAAAATCCCATGGGCGGAGGAGCCTGGTGGGCTGCAGTCCATGGGGTCGAGAAGAGTTGGATATGACTGAGCGACTTCACTTTCACTTTTCACTTTCATGCATTGGAGAAGGAAATGGCAATCCACTCCAGTGTTCTTGCCTGGAGAATCCCAGGGACAGGGGAGCCTGGTGGGCTGCCGTCTATGGGTTCGCACAGTGTCAGACACGACTGAATTGACGCAGCAGCAGCAGCAGCAGGTTTTGATAGAACAAGTCTGGGGAGAGAAACAAAAGAGGAAGAAGGGATCAAGGGAACACAGAGAAGTCCAAAGCTCCCTACACAAGTGCTTCTCACCCAGGATATCCGCTGGCGTCCTAGCCCAACATAAGAGCAGCTCATCCAGAGTAGACTGGAGTTTTCCAGAGTGAGGGGCGCCAGCTCTTCATGCTCCATTTCCCTAATTCCTGGTCTGAAGGCATGAGAGGAAAATGAGCTCCTCTACTGAGAGAAGGCAGGCCAACGCTAAGCAAATGTTAATATTATCTTTCAAATTTCTCATTTTCACAAATGTTGACTAATCAAGTTGAGAAAATAAAATGAAAACAAGCAGACTTGGTTTGACTGGCATGTGATATAATCTCTTTCAAGGACAGGCTGCTTTAGCAGGCAAATGAATCCTGGTAGACATGGAAGAACTTGCTCCTAGTCCAAAATAAACAAGATGTGTTTTACTGGAAAATGGCAAATGTATCAAAAGGATAACTTGACAGCAAGTGTACAGAATACTGTAAAAATGTTTCCTTCTTACTTTACATGCATGTGTAATTCCTGCTTGAATGCAAGAAGACTAAATACCAGCTTTATTTAATATATTTTGTGTCAACTTCTGTATAATTTTTTTTTTTTTTTTTGAGGTGAGAGGAATGGAAAGAGGAGAACATTAATTCCAGATGGCTTTAAGCAAATGTTAGAAAGGTGAACATTCATAGGCTTCCAAATATCTGTTGGCTAGTTGACATTTACAAACACTATATAGGTAAGCTTTCTCCTTAAGCTGTATTAAGGTTCTGGCAGTGAGTAAAGGATGTGTGAAATGAAATATGCCATTCAAATATAGCAAAGAAAGAGAAAATTTGTAACCTCTATTGGGAGAAAATCACGAAAACCAAATCTCTATGTTATTTAATATGTTCTACTAAGGTACTGCAGAAAGTTTAACTATACTCAGCTATTCAAAATATTTCCAACTGTTACTTCCATTTTTTTGAGAGGCAAGTTGTCTGTTTAAATGAGGAAGCACTATGTTTTAAATTCCTGAGCATACTTAATAAGACCAGAAGACAGTATTAATAAGAAGGATAGTATTTATAAGGATTGCTTAAAGATGCAAGCTGGTCAGCTACTAACTGTAATTCTTTAATTCTGGTATGTTTGCACCATCCAGCTGAATGAAAACAAAATGTATATTTCCAACCTGTATGTTTAAGGAACAGAAGAAATCCAGCATAGCAAATGTGAAATTCCCAAATAGTATGCAAAAATATGTCAATCATTGCTTTAATCTAACATGGGAGCTGGTGGTAACAACTCCAGGCAGCATATATAGATGATTGTGAATGTTTATCTATACGCAGATATCATAAGAGATATGTGAAAACATGCAAATAACTTTAGGGTTTCTGAATACTGTTTATTAAATTCTATTATCTAAATTAAAAAATAATATCCAAAATATCATGCATACTATAATTGACATCTATTTCTAACTCACTTATGGATATATATCATTATCATTAATAAAATGACTAGAAAATTGTTGAAATTTTCCAGAACATATTAAAAAAAAAGCTTTCAAATTAATTTAATGAAGTTGACAAAATGTTGATCATAAACAATAACAAAATATATATATTTTAAAATTTCATTTTCTAATTGGTTATTTCTGGTATAAGGAAATAAAAGCTTTTCATATGTTGATATTCTATTGAATAATCTTACTGGCTACATTTACTTACTAGTTCTAATATTTAAAATTTTCTACATATACAGTAATACCATTTGCAAACATGACCAGTGTATTTCTTTTTTCCAATACTTGGGCACTTTTTATTCCTCTTATTGAACTGGCTGGAGTGTTCTTATTAATTAATTTTCTGTAGGTTTTTATGGCTCCCCATAATCAGATTTTAAAATTGTGTTATAGTCTTTGTTTGGACATCTTAAAACTCATATAATTTTCTGCATCCTTTAATATAATGAGAATTTTTCTTTCAAATAGTTCTTGTAATGAATTACATCAGTTGACTTTATGATAGTAGAACAATTCTGCAGTATTGGAATAAACCTAAGTTGTTTTTCATTTTTAATAGTTTTTATAGAGCTGTAATTCATATACCATAAAGTTCACCCTTTAAAAGTGTACAATTCAGTAATTAGTATATTCAAAAAGTTGTGTAATAATCACCAAACAAATTTTCACTCCTCTCCCCAACTCTTGACAATGATTAATTTACTTTCTATCCTTATTTGCTATTTCTGGATATTTCATAAAAGTAGAATCATATAAAGCCTTTGGTGTTTGGCGTTATTCACGTCATAATGTGCCGGTATTTCACTCTTTTTATGACTGATAAAAAGTAAACATACAACTTTTTGTTTATCCATTCGCCAACTGGTGGACATTTGTATTGTTTCCTTTCTGGCTATAGAAGGCAATGGCACCCCACTCCAGTACTCTTTCCTGGAAAATCCCATGGATGGAGGAGCCTGGTGGGCTGCAGTCCATGGGGTCGCAAAGAGTTGGACACGACTGAGTGGCTTCACTTTGACTTTTCACTTTTATGCAATGGAGAAGGAAATGGCAACCCACTCCAGTGTTCTTGCCTGGAGAATACCAGGGACGGGGGAGCCTGGTGGGCTGCCGTCTAAGGGGTCGCACAGAGTCGGACACGACTGAAGCGACTTAGCAGCAGCAGCAGTATGATGGTACTATCATTTACGCAACTTAGGTTTTTCTGCTCTCCACTTGAAAGCCAATATTTGAGAGACAAATGTTGGTAGGAAAGGAAAGATTCCTTTACTCAAGAGTAAGAACCAACTCTTAACTGTTAAGTGGGGGAGCAAGAGCTTTTTGAAGGGGAGTTTCAGGGGTGCACAAGTGGTAGGTGGGGCTATGTATAGAATAGCATAATTAGTTCCCACTATCATTTTGAAGTTAGTCACATGGTCTGAACGCCAACATCTTGATTGTTTTAAGTCAGTTAATCTTCAGTTCCAGAGTCAGTTTGTTCCCCTTTCCTTGAAGCCAAGATAGAGCAGCTTATGCACGGCTACAGTCTGGTCATCAATGTAGTCAACTTTTTCTACCAATGGGGGTTTCAGAATCTGCAAATTGGTTTAAAAGATATGGCTCAGAATACAATTTATGGATAAATTATTATTATTTTGGTTTCCTTGAATGTTTTTCTTTCTTTTTGCATTTTTCACTTCTCTGATTAAACTTACTTGGTTAAATTTTTTCTACAAAAAAGAAGCAGGCAGAGGGCATAGGCTAGGGAAGATGAGGTTTTCTGTGCTGGGAAGGCCTTATAGGGTCCTTCTTAGTTATACTATAAATATTTCTGGACAGGTTTCGGGAATCATATGGCTTCAGTTCTCTTGGATATATGCTTAAGAGATAAAATTGCTAGAAAGTGAAGTCAGTCAGTTGTGTCCAACTCTTTGTGACCCCATGGGCTGTAGCCTACCTGGCTCCTCCATCCATAGGATTTTCCAGGCAAGAATACTAGAGTGGGTTGCCATTTCCAGCTCCAGGAGATCTTCCTGACCCAGGGATTGAACCTGGGTCTCTTGCATAGTAAGCAGATGCTTTACCATTTGAGCCACCAGGGAAGATTGCTAGGGCACTTGATAATTCTGGGTTTAAATTTGGTGTAGAAATGGAACACTGTTTCCCCAAGTGGCTGTACCATTTTCTACTTGCTACAGTCATCTTTGAGGGATTGTTTCCACATGCTCACTCTTGCTTGTTATTTTCCATCATTTGATCATAGTCATCCTCCCGAGTGTAAAATCGTTTCTCATTGTAGTTTTGATTTGCATTTCACTTCACTGGTGGCTCAGAGGTTAAAGTGTCTGCCTGCAATGTGGGAGACCTAGGTTCGATCCCTGGGTTGGGAAGATCCCCTGGAGAACAAAATGGCAACCCACTCCAGTACTCTTGCCTGGAGAATCCCATGGAGGGAGGAGCCTGGTAGGCTACAGTCCATGGGGTCGCTAAGATTCGGACACGACTGAGCGCCTTCACTCTACACTATACTATACTATAGTGACCAATAATGTTGAGCATCCATTCATGTGCTTCTTGCCCATCTTTGTATCTTTTTTGAGAAGTAACTGTACACATTTTGCATTTACAATTGTTGGGTTGTAAGTTATGTACGTATTCTGAATGTAAGTCCTTTATGAGATGTATGATTTGTAAAAATCACTTCCCATTCTATAGATTTATTTTCGTCTTGCTGTTTCAGTTGAGTTCAGTCACTCAGTCATGTCTGACTCTTGGCAACCCCATAGACTGCAGCACGCCAGGCCTCCCTGTCCATCACCAACTCCCAGAGTTTCCTCAAACTCATGTCCATTGAGTTGGTGATACCATCCAACCATCTCATCTTCTGTCATCCCTTTTTCCTCCTATCTTCACTCTTTCCCAGCATCAGGGCCTTTTCAAATGAGTCAGTTCTTTGCATCAGGTGGCCAAAGTTTTGGAGTTTCAGCTTCAGTGTCAGACCTTCCAATGAATATTCAGGACTGATTTCCTTTAGGATGGACTAGATGGATCTCCTTGCGGTCCAAGGGACTCTCAAGAGTCTTCTCCAACACCACAGATTGAAAGCATCAATTCTTTGGTGCTTAGCTCTCTTTATAGTCCAACTCTCACATCCATACATGACTACTGGAAAAACCATAGCTTTGACTAGACGTACTTTCATTGGCAAAGCAATGTCTCTGCTTTTCCATATGCTATCTAAGTTGGTCATAGCTTTTCTTCCAAGGAGCAAGTATCTTTTAATTTCATGGCTGAAGTACCATCTGCAGTGACCTTGGAGCCCCCCAAAATAAAGTCTGTCACTGTTTCCACTGTTTCCCCATCTATTTCTCATGAAGTGATGGGACCAGATGCCATGATCTTCATTTTCTTAATGTTGAGTTTTAAGCCAACTTTTTCACTCTCCTCTTTCACTTTCATCAAGAAGCTCTTTAGTTCTTCTTCACTTTATGCCATAAGGTTGGTGTCATCTGCATATCTGAGGTTATTGTTATTTCTTCCAGCAATTTTGATACCAGCTTGTGCTTCATCCAGCCCAGCATTTCGCATAATGTACTCTGCATATAAGTTAAATAAGCAGGGTGACATTATTCAGCCTTGATGTACTCCTTTCCTGGTTTGGAACCAGTCTGTTGTTCCATGTCCAGTTCTAACTATTGCTTCCTGACCTGAATACAGAGTTCTCAAGAGGCAGGTCAGGTGGCCTGGTATTCCCATCTCTTTCAGAATTTTCCACAGTTCATTGTGATCCAGAGTCAAAGGCTTTGGCATAGTCATTAAAGCAAAATTAAATGTTTTTCTGGAGCTCTCTTGCTTTTTCAATGCCTCAACAGATGTTGGCAATTTGATCTCTGGCTCCTCTGCCTTTTCTAAAACCAGCTTGAACACCTGAAGTTCATGGTTCATATACTGTTGAAGCCTGGCTTGGAAAATTTTGAGCATTAATTTACTAGCTTGTGAGATGAGTGCAATTGTGTGGTAGTTTGAGCATTCTTTGCCATTGCCTTTCTTTGGGATTGGAATGAAAACTGACCTTTTCCAGTCCTGTGGTCACTGCTGAGTTTTCCAAATTTGCTGGCATATTGAGGCAGCACTTTCACAGCATCATCTTTTAGGATTTGAAAGAGCTCAACTGGAATTGCATCACCTCCACTAGCTTTGTTCATAGTGATGCGTCCTATGGCCCACCTGACTTCACATTCCAGGATGTCTGGTTCTAGTTTGGGGATCACAACATCATGATTATGAAGTTATGAAGATCTTTTTTGTATAGTTCTTCTGTGTATTCTTGCCACCTCTTCTTAACATTTTCTACTTCTGTTAGGTCCATACCATTTCCGTCCTTAATGATGCCCATCTTTGCATGAAACATTCTGTTGGTATCTCTAATTTTCTTGAAGAGATCTCTAGACTCTCCCATTCTTTTGTTTTCCTCTATTTCTTTGCATTGGTTGCTGAGGAAGGCTTTCTTATCTCTTCTTGCTATTCTTTGGAACTCTGCATTCAAATGGGTATATCTTTCCTTTTCTCCTTTTCTTTTCACCTCTCTTCTATTCACAGCTATTTGTAAGGGCTCCTTAGACAACAGTTTTGCCTTTTAGCATTTCTTTTTCTTAGGGATGGTCTTAATCACTGCCTCCTGTACAATGTCATGAACCTCTGTTCATAGTTCTTCAGGCACTCTATCAGATCTAATCCCTTAAGTCTATTTGTCACTTTCCATTGTATAATCTTAAGGGATTTGATTTAGGTCATACCTGAATGGTCTAGTGGTTTTCTCTACTTTCTTCAATTTAAGTCTGAATTTGGCAATAAAGAGTTCATGGTCTGTGCAACAGTCACTACAGGTCTTGTTTTTGCTGACTTTAAAGAACTTCATCTTTGGCTGCAAAGAATATAGTCAATCTGATTTCAGTATTAACCATCTGGTGATGTCCATGTGTGGAGTCTTCTCTTGTGTTGTTGGAAGAGGGTGTTTGCTATGACCAGTGCGTTCTCTTGACAAAACGCTATTAGCCTTTGCCTGCTTCATTCTGTACTGCAAGGCCAAATTTGTCTGTTACTCCAGGTTTTTCTTGACTTTCTACTTTTGCATTCCAGTCCCCTATAATGAAAAGGACATCTTTTTTGGGTGTTAGTTCTAGAAGGTCTTGTGGTTTATTTCAAACCCAAAACAATTTAATTCTGATTAAGTAGAATGTGTCTGTTTCTTTTGCTGCTTTAAATTTTATGGCTCATATAGAAACCGATTGTCTAATCCAAGGTCATGAATATTTTTACTTATATTTTCTTCTAAGAGTTTTTCACCTTTAGTTATTACATTAGGTTTTTGATCCACTTTGAGTTATTTTTTGTACATGAAGCAATGTCAGAATCTAATGTAATTTTTTTGCACATGTATTAATTGTCCCAGTACTATTTGTTGAAAATTATTTCCCTGTTGAATTGTCTTGGTTCCCTTATCAAGAATCAATTGACCATAAGTGTATAATTTATTTCTGGATTCTCAATTTTATTCCAGTGATCTATGTATCTATCATGAAGCCAATACCACATTGATTTAATCACTCTGGCTTTATAGAAATTGTTGTAACCAGGAAGAATGAATCCTACAACTTTGTTCTTCTTCTTCAAGGTTGTTTATGCTGTCATTGACCTTTGTTGTATTAGTTTTCTATTGGTGAGGTAACAACTTAGCCAAAATTTACTATCTTACAGTTCTGGAAATGATATCCTAAAATTAAGGTGTCAGCAAGTCTACATTCCTGCTGGAGTCTCTAGGCAAGAATTTGTTTACTCACTTTTTCTATCTTTTGGAGGCCTTCTGCCTTCTTTAGCTTCTGGCTCTTCCTTGAATCACTCTGGCATCTTATTTTATCATGGTATCTATCTCTCAGGCTCTACTGCTTAACCTTCCTTTTTCTTTTATGAGGATTACATTGGGACCAACCCAGATAAGCCATGAAAATTAACCCAACTCAAATCCCTTAACTTTATCATATCTACAAAGTACCTTTTGTCATTTAAAATAAAATATTCCCAGGTTTTGGAACTAGATATCTTTGGTAGCCATTATTGTTACTACAGTTGCATTTCCATATGAAAATGTTGCACTTCCATAGGAACAGCTTGTCAACTTCTGCAAAACAGTCAGCTGGAATTTTGAAAAGGATTGCTGTGAATCTGAAGAACAAGTCTGTGGCCATCTTAAAAATATTAAGATTTCAGATGCATGAACATGGCATATTTATCCATTTAATTTCTTTCAGTGATTCTTTGTCTTTTTAATTGTACAGATTTTATGCTTCTTCTGTTAAATGTATTCTTTTATTTTTTTAAATGCTTTATATATAATCTTCATATGTTCTGTATTAGATTTGATAGTATTTTGTTGTGGATTTTTTTGTCTATATTCAAAATACAGTTATATCAACTTAATAGGTTAGCTGGGATGTGTTCTCTCCCAGTATAATTTTTGGAGGATTTTTTTAAGAATTGATGGTAAATTTTCATTGAATATTTGATTGAATTTATCAGTGAAGCCATCTGGGTTTTGGGGGTTTTTTTGCAATAGGTATATTGATTACTAATTCACTTCTTTTATTTGTTAGAAATTCAGTTCACTTCAGTCGCTCAGTCGTGTCTGACTCTATGAGACCCCATGAACCGCAGCATGCCAGGCCTCCCTGTCCATCACCAACTCCCAGAGTTTACCCAAACTCATGTCCGTTGAGTCAGTGATGCCATCTAACAATCTTATCCTCTGTTGTCCCCTTCTCCTCCTGCCCCCAATCCCTCCCAGCATCAGAGTCTTTTCAAATGAGTCAGCTCTTTGTATCAGGTGGCCATAATACTGGAGTTTCAGCTTCAACATCAGTCCTTCCAATGAACACCCAGGACTGATCTCCTTTAGGATGGACTGGTTGGATCTCCTTGCAGTCCA
>NW_011494919.1:1186266-1189384 GCF_000754665.1 Bison bison bison | reverse complement strand
GTCCAACTCTCATATCCATACATGACCACAGGGAAAACCATAGCCTTGACTAGATGGACCTTTGTTGGCAAAGTAATATCTCTGCTTTTGAATATGCTATCTAGGTTGGTCACTAACTTTCCTTGCAAGGAGTAAGCGTCTTTTAATTTCATGCCTGCAATCACCATCTGCAGTGATTTTGGAGCCCCAAAAAATTAAGTCTGACACTATTTCTACTGTTTCCCCATCTATTTCCCATGAAGTGATGGGACCAGATTCCGTGATCTTCGTTTTCTAAATCTTGAGCTTTAAGCCAGCTTTTTCACTCTCCTCTTTCACTTTCATCAGGAAGCTTTTTAGTTCCCCTTCACTTTCTGCCGTAAGGGTAGTGTCATCTGCATATCTGAGGTTATTGATATTTCTCCCGGCAATCTTGATTCCAGCTTGTGTTTCTTCCGGTCCAGCGTTTCTCATGATGTGCTCTGCATATAAGTTAAATAAGCAGGGTGACAATATACAGCCTTGACATACTCCTTTCCCTATTTAGAACCAGTCTGTTGTTCCATGTTCAATCAGATCTTTATATTACTTATTGGCTCAGTTTTGATAGTTCATATCTAAGAATGAGTTCATCTTAATTATCTAATCTGTTGGTATGTAAAGCTTCACAGTATTCTCATAAATTCTTTTTTGTTCTTGTAAAATCAGATGTTATGGCAACTTTCATTCTTTAGTTTTGTCATTTGAGTCTTCTGTCTCTTATTCTTGATCAATATAGCTGACCACAATTTTTGTTGTTGTTGTTGTTTGGCTTGGTATTTCTTGTTTGTTTGTTTCAAATAAACAAATTTGGTTTCTTTGGGTTTTTTTTCTGTTGTTTTCCTATCCTCTGTTATCTGTTTCCATTAAAATCATGATTATTTCCTTTTCTTTCCTGGCTTTGGATTTAGTTTGCTCATCTTTTTAATTTTTTAAAATGAAAATTTAGGCTATTTATATCATTTTTCCCATTGTTTTTATATTCTTCTTCAAAATGAATAATCTTGATTGCAAAGTTTTCTGATTATTTCTTCTGTCAGGTGAAATCAATTATTAAGCCCATCTTATGAATTTTTCAAATTTTTTACCTAGTAAACAAAATATCTGGACCTCCTCAGGGATCGTTATATTAGCTGTTTATTTCTGTGTGCATAGAACACTGCTTTCTTGTTTTGTTTTTTACATGTGCCATAACATTTTATTGGAATGTGAACACGTTAGAGTAGATGATGTGATAATTCAAAATCAGATTGGCACCTCCCCAGGGTTTTTTTTTTTTGGCTTTACTTTTCCTGTCAGTCTTTGCTGTAGTTGTTTGTGTTGCTGCTTATTTACTTAATGACTGTCCTGAATTCTATAAAATCTGTATTCATTGTCACGAGTGGCCAGTAATTTCTATTCAGTTGAATTAGTCTCAACTTATTATTTTTTAGAGATTTTCTTAAATGCCCTGAATCAGGAGACTGTTTTTTGCCGAGGGGCTCTGTGTGTGCTGGGACACACCCCCCGTAACTCCTGCAGGCAGCTTACAGCTTCGCCTTAGGCACCAATTCTTGCTTGTGCAGTGCCTCAGGTTCATCTAGAAGCGAGAGACTAGGGCCTTCTCAGGTCTTCTTGTGCATAAGTATGTTTTTGCGATGAGCATGGCTTTTCAGGTTCCAGGATATAGCAGAATCATAATATAGCAGAGTGAGCAAAAGTTCACTATACTTATGAGATTACGTTGTTTTTCTTCCTTCCTTTCTTTTTTTTTTTTCCCTAATACAGTAAGGTCTTATTTATTGGAATAGTCTGGGGAAAGCTATGAAGATTACCTTACAGTTGTGTTTAAAATTTAAAAAAATAATAATCTGTAATTTTTAGAGCAGTTTAGGTTTACAGCCTCATTGGAGGAAGTGCAGAGTTTTCCCATACATCCCTTGCCCCAACACACGCATTGCTTCCACAATGTCAAATTTCCCCATCAGAGTAGTACATCTGTTACAGCTGATGAACCTGCATTGAACATCATTATCATCCAGAGTCCATAGTTTCCATTAGAGTTCACTCTTGAATTGTACATTTTATGGGCTTGGAGAAATTTATAACATGTGTCATCATTATTAGAACCATAGTTTCACTGCTCTGAGAATCCTCAGGTCTCACAAGCCTTTGGTTCATTCCCAAGGGTTTGGAATTTTAATTTGGCAACTATTGCTATGCTCTCATTACTTTGATGAGGGAGGCTATACTCACAAGTCTTTATTCCATCATATCTGCTAATGTCACCTCAACTGAGTATAATTTTGATATGCCACAGGAGTCACTTTTCTAATATTCTGTCCAGGGTTTTAGCATCTACGTTTATGATGAAGATCCATTATTACTTCCTTTTCATGCAACATCTTAAAAGGTTTTCCATACAGAGATTATGTTAGCCTCAGGCCAAGGTGAGAATTATTCTCTCCCTTTTTTGGTAATTCTTCATACAGTATTTGTATAAATTTAGTGTGGCATAATCCTTGAGAAGACGTATGGACTAGGAATTTTGTTAATAGGATTTTTCACTAGGATTTGATTTGGTTAACATATATCAGACTATACAAACTTTATCTTTCTCTTATATTTGTTTCATTTGAGTTAATTATGTTCTATTTCAAAATACATTGTTGTTATTGTTATTTATATTTTCTTAACCATTCTTTGTATCTGTGGGATCTGTAATTATATATAATTTGAGTTCTCCTTCATTTCTTACTTTCAATATTTGTGCTAAAAACAGATCTCTGTATATATTTGTATTATTATTTTCCAGGTAGAGTCTCATGTTGAGTCCACCTATTTGAATAAAAATGACTCAGAATATTTTTTAATGTTTTAAAAAAGACTGTTAAGTCACTAAGTCTTGTCTGACTCTGCAACTTCATGGACTGCAGAATACCAGGCTCCTCTGTCCTCCACTATCTCCTGGAGTTTGCTAAAATTCATGTCCATTGCATTGGTGATATTATCTCAGTTCAGTCAGTTCAGTTCAGTTGCTCAGTCATGTCCAACTCTTTGCAACCCCATGAATCGCAGCACGCCAGGCCTCCCTGTCCATCACCAACACCCAGAGTTCACT
>NW_011494919.1:1185638-1186166 GCF_000754665.1 Bison bison bison | reverse complement strand
CAAAGTCATGTCTCTGCTTTTGAATATGCTATCTAGGTTGGTCATAACTTTTCTCCAAGGAGTAAGCGTCTTTTAATTTCATGGCTGCAGTCACCATCTGCAGTGATTTTGGAGCCCCCAAAAATAAAGTCTGACACAGTTTCCACTGTTTCCGCATCTATTTCCCATGAAGTGATGGGACCAGATGCCATGATCTTCATTTTCTGAATGTTGAGCTTTAAGCCAACTTTTTCACTCTCCTCTTTCACTTTCATCAAGAGGCTTTTTTGTTCCTCTTCACTTTCTGCCATAAGGGTGGTGTCATCTGCATATCTGAGATTATTGATATTTCTCCTAGCAATCTTGATTGCAGCTTGTGCTTCTTCCAGCCCAGCGTTTCTCATGATGTACTCTGCATATAAGTTAAATAAGCAGGGTGACAATATACAGCCTTGACGTACTCCTTTTCCTATTTGGAACCAGTCTGTTGTTCCATGTCCAGTTCTAACTGTTGCTTCCTGACCTGTATACAAATTTCTCAAGAGGCAG
>NW_011494919.1:1180075-1184436 GCF_000754665.1 Bison bison bison | reverse complement strand
GTCTAGTCCCTTAAATCTATTTCTCACTTCCACTGTATAATCATAAGGGATTTCATTTAGGTCATACCTGAATGGTCTAGTGGTTTTCCCTACTTTCTTCAATTTAAGTCTGAATTTAGCAATAAGGAGTTCATGATCTGTGCCACAGTCAGCTCCCTGTCTTGTTTTTGTTGACTGTATAGAGCTTCTCCATCTTTGGCTGCAAAGAATATAATCAGTCTGATTTTGATGTTGACCATCTGGTGATGTCCATGTGTAGAGTCTTCTCTTGTGTTGTTGGAAGAGGGTGTTTGCTATGACCAGTGCATTTTCTTGGCAAAACTCTATTAGTCTTTGCCCTGCTTCATTCCGTATTCCAAAGCCAAATTTGCCTGTTACTCCAGGTGTTTCTTGACTTCCTACTTTTGCATTCCAGTCCCCTATAATGAAAAGGATATCTTTTTTTGGCTGTTAGTTCTAAAAGGTCTTCTAGGTCTTCATAGAACTGTTCAACTTCAGCTTCTTCAGCGTTACTGGTTGGGGCATAGACTTGGATTACTGTGGAAACAAACAGAGATCATTCTGTCGTTTTTGAGATTGCATCCAAATACTGCATTTCGGACTCTTTTGTTGACCATGATGGCTACTCCATTTCTTCTAAGGAATTCCTGCCCACAGTAGTAGATATAATGGTCATCTGAGTTAAATTGACCCATTCCAGTCCATTTTAGTTCGCTGATTCCTAGAATGTCAACATTCACTCTTGCCATCTCCTGTTTGACCACTTTCAACTTGCCTTGATTCATGGACCTGACATTCCAGGTTCCTACGCAATATTGCTCTTTACAGCATCAGACCTTGCTTCTATCCCAAGTCACATCCACAACTGGGTATTTTCTTGCTTTGGCTCCAACCCTTCATTCTTTCTGGAGTTATTTCTCCACTGGTCTCCAGTAGGCATATTGGGCATCTACTGACCTGGGCAGTTCCTCTTTCAGTATCCTATCATTTTGCCTTTTCATACTGTTCATGGGGTTCTCAAGGCAAGAATACTGAAGTGGTTTGCCCTTCCCTTCTCCAGTGGACCACATTCTGTCAGACCTGTCCACGATGACCGACCCATCTTGGGTGGCCCCACGGGCATGGCTTAGTTTCATTGAGTTAGACAAGGCTGTGGTCCTAGTGTGATTAGATTGACTAGTTTTCTGTGAGTATGGTTTCAGTGTGTCTGCCTTCTGATGCCCTCTTGCAACACCTACCGTCTTACTTGGGTTTCTCTTACCTTGGGCGTGAGGTATCTCTTCACAGCTGTTCCAGCAAAGTGCAGCTGCTGCTCCTTACCTTGGACGAGGGGTATCTCCTCACCGCCACCCCTCCTGACCTTGACATGGAATAGCTCCTCTAGGTCCTCCTGCGCCCGCACAGCCACTGCTCCTTGGACTTGGGGTTGCTCCTCCTGGCCGCCACCCCTGGTCTTGGGCATGGGGTAGCTCCTCCTGGCCGCTGCCCCTGACCTCAGACGTGGGATAGCTCCTCTCGGCTGCTCCTGCGCTGTTGCAGCCTGTTACTCTCAGCCTCTGCCCCTGACCTCAGACAGACAATTCATAATTGATAAAACTTGGACACAATCGACATGTCCTTCAGTAGGTGAATGGATAAGCAAACTGTGTTAAAATGAATATTTAGTCAGTTCAGTCACTTAGTAGTGTCTGACTCTTTGCAACCCCATGGACTGCAGCACACCAGATTTCCCTGTCCATCACCAACTCCCGGAGCTTACTCAAACTCATGTCCATCAAGTTGATGATGCCATCCAGTCATCTCATCCTTTCTGTCCCCTTCTCCTGCTTTCAATCTTTCCCAGCATCAGGGTCTTTTCAAATGATTCAGTTCTTCGCCTCAGGTGGCCAAGGTATTGGAGTTTCAGCTTCAGCATCAGTCCTTCCAATGAATATTCAGGACTGATTTCCTTTAGGATTCACTGGTTGGATCTCCTTGCAGTCCAAGAGACTCTCAAGAGTCTTCTCCAACACCACAGTTCAAAAGCATCAATTCTTTGATATTCAGCTTTCTTTATGGTCCAAATCTAACATCTGTACCTGACTACTGGAAAAACCATAGCTTTGACTAGATGGAGTTTTGTTGGCAAAGTAATGTCTCTGCTTTTAATATGCTGTCTAGATTGGTCATAACTTTTCTTCCAAGGAACAAATGTCTTTTAATTTCATGGCTGCAGTCACATTCTACAGTGATTTTGGAGATGCCCAAAATAAAGTCTGTCACTGTTTCCATTGGTTCCCCATTTACTTGCTGTGAAGTGATGGGACCGGGTGCCGTGATCTTAGTTTTCTGAATGTTGAGCTTTAAGCCAGCTTTTTCACTCTCTTCTTTCACCTTCATCAAGAGGCTCTTTAGTACTTCTTCACTTTCTGCCGTAAGGGTGGTGTCATCTGCATTTCTGAGGTTATTAATATTTCTCCCGGCAATCTTGATTCCAGCTTGTGCTTCATCCAGCCCAGCATTTCACCTGATGTACTCTGCATATAAGTTAAATAAGCAGAGTGACAATATTCAGCCCTGATATTCTCTTTTCCCATTTGGGAGCCAGTCTGTTGTTCCATGTCCATTTCTAACTGTTGCTTTTTGACCTGCATACAGATTTATCAGGAGGCAGGTAAAATGGTCTGGTATGCCCATCTCTTTAAGAATTTTCTGAAGCTTGTTGTGATCCACACAGTCAAAGGCTTTGGAGAAGTCAATAAAGCAGGAGTAGATGTTTTTCTGGAACTCTCTTGCTTTTTCTATAATCCAACGGATGTCAGCAATTTGATCAAATTACCAAATCAAATCTCTGGTTCCTCTGCCTTTTCTACATCCAGCTTGAACATCAGGAAGTTCCTGGTTCGTGTACTATTCAAGCCTGGCTTCAGAATTTTGAGCGTTACTTTGCTAGCGTGTGAGATGAGTGCAATTGTGCAGTAGTTTGAACATATTCAGCACTAAAACTAAATGAGCTATTAAGCCATGAAAAGACATGATGAATCCTTAAATTCATACAACTAATGAAAGAAAACAGCCTGAAAAGACTATATATGCTAGGATTCCAACTATATGACATTCTAGAAAAGGCAAAACTATGGAGACAATTAAAAAATCAGTGGTTTTCAGGGGTTAGTAGTTATTAACAGGCAGAGCATGGAGGACTTTTAAGGCAGAGAAAAAACTCTGTACGACACTACAATGATAGATACATACCATTATACATTTATCTAAACCTTCAGAATATACAACACTAAGATTGAACACTAATGAAAACCATGGGATTTTAATCAATGTAGGTTTAATCGTGCACTTCCCTGGTGGCTCAATGGTAAAGAATCTGCCAGCCAGTGCAGAGTTGGGTGTTCAATCCCTGGCTACGGAATATCCCCTGGAGAAGGAAATGGCAATCCACTCCAGTGTTCTTGCCTGGTAAATCCCAGGGACTGAGGAGCCTGGTGGGCTACAGCCCATAGGGTTCCAAGAGTTAGACATGACTTAGTGGCTAAACAACAAAAACAAGGTTCAATTGTGTGATAAAAATTGCACCACTCTGGTGGGGATATTGATAATGGAAAAGGCTATGTATGTATGAAATCTCATCTCTGGATCTTACTCTTAATTTTGCTATGAACCTAAAACTACCCTAAAAAATCATCTTTGGGAAAGAAAAATGCTAGGCATAATCCATTTTTTAGAAATCAAGTAAAACATCAACATATAGGAATGCTGTCAGTAGAGCATTTTTTAAAAAATACAATTAGTGAGGCATTTTCTCCCTGATGGATTCAAAAAAGAATATAGGTGGGTATTCTCTGTAATCAGATATACATGTATTTTTTGTTCAGATGTCTGAATGGATTAAATTAAAATAATATTAAAATGTGTGTGTATAAATTTCAGCACCCACAACTCTACAGAAAGTGGGTATAATGGAAACTTCAATTCAGTTCAGTTCAGTCGCTCAGTTGTGTCCAACTCTTTGCGACCCCATGAATCACAGCATGCCAGGCCTCCCTGTCCATCACCAACTCCCGGAGTTCACCCAAACGCATGTGCATCGGGTCAGTGATGCCATCCAGCCATCTCATCCTCTGTCGTCCCCTTCTCCTCCTGCCCTCAATCCCTCCCAGCATCAGGGTCTTTTCAAATGACTCAGCTCTTTGCATCAGGTGGGCAAAGTATTGGGGTTTCAGCTTTAGCATCAGTCCTTCCAATGAACACCCAGGACTAGTCTCCTTTAGGATGGACTGGTTGGATCTCCTTGCAGTCCAAGGGACTCCCAAGAGTCTTCTCCAGTACCACAGTTCAAAAGCATCAATTCTTCTGTGCTCAGCTTTCTT
>NW_011494919.1:1164889-1179848 GCF_000754665.1 Bison bison bison | reverse complement strand
GACACTGTTTCCACTGTTTCCCCATCTATTTCCCATGAAGTGATGGGACCAGATGCCATGATCTTCGTTTTCTGAATCTTGACCTTTAAGCCAACTTTTTCACTCTCTTCTTTCACTTTCATCAAGAGGCTTTTTTGTTCCTCTTCACTTTCTGCCCTAAGGGTGGTGTCATCTGCATATCTGAGGTTATTGATATTTCTCCAGGAAATCTTGATTCCAGCTTGTGTTTCTTCCAGCCCAGCATTTCTCATGATGGACTCTAACATACTCCTTTTCCTATTTGGAACCAGTCTGTTGTTCCATGTCGAGTTCTAACTGTTTCTTTCTGACCTACATATAGATTTCTCAAGAGGCAGGTCAGAGGAAACTTACCTCAACATAATGAATATCATATTTGACAAACCTACAGCAAACATTATCCTCAATGGTGAAAAACTGAAAGCATTTCCTGTAAGCCCAGGAACAAGACAGGGATGCATATTCTTGCCACTTTTATAAGCATAGTTTTGGAATTCCTTGCCATAGAAGAGAAGAAAAAGAAATAAATGGAACACAAATTGGAAACAAATAATGAAATTGTCACTGTTTGTAGGTGGCATGATACTGTCACCTACAGAAAATCATAAATATGCTATTAGAAAACTACTAGAGTTCATAAGTAAATGTGGTAAATTTACAGGATACAAAAGTAATATACAGAAATCCATTGCATTTCTATGCACTCATAACAAACCTTCAGAAATATAAATTAAGGAAATGATCCCATTTACCATCACATCAAAAAGAATAAAATGCCAAAGAATAAACCTACCTAAGGAGACAAAAAAACTGTAAAAATTGTAAACAACTGTAAAAAAAACAAACCTATAAAAACTGTTGAAAAATTATATGACAAATATAAGACTTATATAAATGAAAGAAATTGAAGATGACATAAACAGATGGAAAGATATACTGTGTTCTTGGATTGGAAGAATTAATATTATTAAAATGACGATACTATATGCATGTATAGTTTCAATGCTATCCCTATCAAAATACCAATGGCATTTTTCACAGGAATAAAACAAAAAAAAATTAAAATTTTTATGGAAACACAAAAGATTCCAAATAGCCAAAACAATCTTGACAAAGAAGAACAGAGCTGGAAGAATCATGCTTCCTGACTTCCACACATACACACCCATAATGGAATACTATTCAGCTATAAAAAATAATAAAATGTTTCCATTTTCAGCAAAATGATCAAACAAGTTTTGATTTGGAGGGATTTAGATTTGGAGGACACTGCTCAGTCACTAAGTTGTGTCTGACTCTACAATTCCCTGGACTGTGTACGTGAGGATTCCCTGTCCTTTGCTATCTCCTGGAGATAAATGCATGTCCATTGAGTTGGGAATTCTATCTACCCATATTATCCTTTGTTGCCCCTTATACTTTTGCCTTCAGTCTTTCCCAGCATCAGAGTCTTTTCCAATGAGTTGGCTCTTCCTATCAGGCCAAAGTATTGGAGCTTCAGCTTCAGCATCAGTCCTTGCAATGAATATTCAGGGTTGATTTCCTTTAGTATTGATTAGTTTGATCATCTTGCAGTCCAAGGGATTCTCAAAAATCTTCTCTAGTGCCATAATTCAAAAGCACCAACTCTTCAGTGCTCAGCCTTCTTTATTGTCCAGTTCTCACATCCATACATAACTACTGAAAAAAACATTATGCTAAGTGAAAGAAATCAGACAGAAAGATAAATATTGTATGATATCACTTATATGTAGAATCTAAAAAATACAACAAAACTAGTGAATATAGCAAAAAAGGAAACTCTGATATAGAGGAGAAAGTGGTGGTGATGGTGGTTTATTTGCTAAGTTGTGTCTGACTCTTGCGACCCCATGGACTGGAGCCTGCCAGACTCCTCTATCCATGGGATTCTCCAGGCAGGAATACTGGAGTGGGTTGCCATTTCCTTCTCCAAGAGTAGAAAGTAGTGGTTACCAACTGGGAGAGGGAAGAAGAAAGGGGCAGGAGTAGAAGATTAAGAGGTATAGACTATTAGTTGTAAGCTATGAGGCTATATTGGACAATACAGGAAATATAGTCAGTATTTTTTATAACTACAAATGGAGTACAACTTTTAAAAATTGTGAATCACTATACTGTACACCTGGAATTTATATAATATTATACAGCAACTGTACTACAATTTTAAAAGGGTATATTTGTGCCTATGTGTATGTGTATACTGATAAGCTTTTCTTATCCCACTGACCTGAAATCCCAAAGTATGTCATGTAAAAAATTTACCGATTTGTCTATTCTTATACTTGTGCAGCACTAAATTATTGTCATTACAAAGCAAGCTCATCTTTCTACAAAATTTTTGAACTGTTTTCAGTATTGATCCTTCCAGATGAAATTTAACATTTTAACCAAAAGCTGAAAAATGCCCCATTAAATTTGTACATTTCTTTGGTCAGGATTGGCAAATGATAAATATTTATTTATTTAGTCTCTTAAATCTCCAATGAAAATAAAATATTTTTCTTATTCTATAATGTATATATTTATTTTTTAATTAATTTTAGATTTGTTTTTTTTTTAATTTTGGCATTAATATCACAAATAAAGAGACAAAAATAATCAAACATAAAAAAAAACAAGTTCTACTCAAAAGCATAGTAGAATTCAAGGCAAAATTTTGCTTTATTTTCGATTTTGTCTATCCTTGTGTTCTAGTCTTATTTGAGCCTACTCTCTTCATGCCTGCCTTCCTCAAAGCCACTTTCCTCTCTATGGCATGTTGTTCCACTCTCTTTAAAAGTCATGACTCTATATCTTTCTGTGTATAAAAATATGATTTTTTTCCTGATTTTCTTCTGTTTTGTGTGTTAAATCCTCATTATAAATTTGTAATTTTTGATTGGTATTATGATGTTTTGCGATTGTGAGACAATAGCTTGCTCATTCATAACTAGAGAGACATCTAGGTTTAAGCCATACTGCTTCCAATAGGAATACAGATGACCCACAGCCCCTCTGAGTTTCTACCTGGGCTCAATGAGTTTTTTCTTTCTCAATTGTATTCCTGAAGGGAAATTTTACACAGAGATCCTTAATCCACTCTGCAGGCTGCCCCCATGGTGCTAGTGGTAAAAGACCCACCTGCCAATACAGGAAATGCAGGCTTGGGTTCATTCCCTAGGTCAGGAAGATCCCTTGGAGTAGGAAATAGCAACCCACTCCAGTATTCTTGCCTGAGAAATCCCACGGACAGAGGAGTCTGGCAGTCTACAGTCCATGGGGCTACAAAGAGTTGGACACGATTGAGTGACCAAATACACAATCCAATCTCCAGTTTGCACAGCTTTAATCAAGCATAGCTTTACTGAACGAATGTGGGTGCATCTGTGTTTTCACTCTGGACTCTGTGTTCTAACATAGAGTCGATGCCTTTTTTCTCATTCTTATTTGTACATATTCACTCTACCTGGCTTAGATATGATTCCCTGCTGCAGGGTGATGATTTTCCTCAGTGAAGCTTCCTTGATTTTGGTGTTAAAGGAAGATGTTAAAGTTATAGATGTGTCAAATTTTTTTTTTTTAATCTTGAGGCCTCTCCATACTGTTTTGGTTCAGATAATTTGCAGTGATCTATTGTAAACCCATTTGCAATAAAGTCAGGAGAACTCTCTTCATTATACTGTTTATAACAATATATCATAACTACTTGTTTAACTTATGACTCCTCTATTATTGGGCCCTGAGCATATTGGAGTAAGGGTATCTTATTTGTGTTTTTATCTTTAGGTTTTTGTTCTAGTTCTAATCAAAAATTGCTCAATGAATCTTAAGTGCTCAGGTATTTAATGCTTTTTTCTTTTCTTTATCAATTGAATTTTAATTTCAAAAGAATATTAAATACACATTTTCTTTATTTTCTACTAGTTTTATTTAAATATACTAGTATATTGTATACTACAAGGTCTACTACTGTGCTATATATTGCTATGTTTTGCTTAGTAAACACTGAACAAATCAAAGAAGCTTCTGGAGAATTAATGCAGGCATTTGACCTTTATTTAGGACACTGTCATTATAGCTAGCCAAGTTGTACTGTATTATAGAGCAAGGTATTTCTGAAAAATTCTTGTAACATGTTCCAATCCCTGCATTGATACTGGAAAGAGGTCACTGTGCTGAGGTGTAGAGAAGGTCAGAATTTCCACCAGACTCTCTAGAGCTTCTAACATAAAAAAAGAATGCTGCTCTGCAGACAGATTCAAAATTTAAAAAATAATAATAACCTCCACTCCCAAAGAGATTATAAAACTCAACACCCTTTTATATAAGACTACAAAGATTGCAATTGCCAGAAATGCTTTCCAACCCCAGCTTTCTACAGTTGCTCCGTTTCTTTGTTTCCTCGTCTCGTCCAGGCTAATTCAATTCACCACATATTGTGTGAACAGCTGGTGAGTGTTCAGCTCAAGGTGAGAACATCACAAGTGGAGACCTTGAGGAGAGAAATTGTGTGAACAGTGGAAGCAAAGGCCAGATTGATGTAGACAGAGGAGACAGCCACAGTGGAAGGCTTTCAGGGAGTTGAACTCTGAAGACATGAGAGCAAGAAAGCAGAGGGTGAAGGAAAAGAAAGTGGCAGGGATGCACCGTAGACTTGGGTGAGGGTAAATATAGGGGAAAAAGGTAAGATTGGACAAATAATATCTATTTAGAGGCATAGGAGAGATTTGAGATCTTTGAAGAGTATGAAAAGTGACAGGTATGATGGGGAACGTGTATTCCAAGGACAAGCTGTAGCATGTACTCGAAAAATAAAAGCAAAACACAGAAGACATGAAAGTGGGGAAGATATGAATATGCTCACATTGATTAGTTCTCATAATAGGCCGGTAAGGAAGATCACAAGATAAAACATAGATGCTCACAGACAGTTTTCAAAGCTGTAGAGGGCTTGGGGCAGAGTGTAATTCCCGGGGAAGGCGCTTGGTGGCACCACTTACTGGTTAAGTGTCTGCTGCTGCTGCTGCTGCTGCTGCTGCTGCTGCTAAGTCACTTCAGTCATGTATGAGCCTGTGTGACCCCATAGACAGCCGCCCACCAGGCTCCCCCGTCTCTGGGATTCTCCAGGCAAGAACACTGGAGTGGGTTGCCATTTCCTTCTTCAATCCATGAAAGTGAAAAGTGAAAGTGAAGTCATTCCTTCCTGTCCAACTCTTAACGACCCCATGGACTTCAGCCTAGCAGGCTCCTCGGTCCATGGGATTTTCCAGGCAAGAGTACTAGAGTGGGTTGCCATTGCCTTCTCCGGCTGAAATGTCTGCTGCATCTTTAACATCTATGATAAAGAATGTGCCTGTTTGGCGGGAGACCGGGTTTGATTTCTGGATTGGGGCGATACCCTCGAGAAGGGCATGGCAACCCACTCCAGTATTCTTGCCAAAAGAACCCCATGGACAGAGGAGCCTGGCGAGCTACAATCCACGCATTGGGAAGAGTCAGACATTACTGAGCGACTAAAATACACACAATGCAAAACTAATAATGCTGTTTTCATTTTTTCGTAAAAGAAAAATTCCTCTTCTGATTTCTTTTTGTTAGTGAAAGCAGGTATAATGTGAAAGCAGGTATAATATTTTGTGAAAGCAAAGTGGCATAAAGCAAACTTTTAAAAAGCAGGGGATACCTCTATTTTCATTCCTTTATATTTTATATACCTTCCTTTATATCATGTATCTTCCTACCCAAACAGAAAGCTGCCTCTCACCTTTGAGAGTGCCCATTTGTAATACCCAGGAAGATTATCCTCTAGCTTCAATTTAACACAGTTTTTGTCATTCTAGTTTTTTTTTTTTTTTTTTCATCTTTCCATCCCATTAATCCATACTAATTTAGTTTCCTTGCATTCAGGATAACTCCATGAAAGTATACCATCATCAAGCTCTTCTTAATTTGGCCTCATAGTCACTCTTCAATATTCATCAAAGACTTGGTCATCAGGTTCACAATCTTTATAGATACACAAATACCTGTCACAAAACACTGGGTCTTCCAAGCTATGGTTTCTCAATTCCCGCTCACAACCTATTGCCCTCTCTTCCAAAGTCTTTATTTTTAGCACGTTACTGGCTGGCATTTCTTTTTTTTTCTAATTGAAGTATATAGTTGACTTACAGTATTATACTAGTTTCTGGTGCATGGCATAGTGATTCAATACTTGTACATATTATGAAATGATCACCACTACAAGTCTAGTTACCATCTGTTACCAAACAAAATTATTGTAGTATTTTGATTATATTCCATGTGCTGCACATTACATTCCTGTGACTTATTTGTTAACTGAAAGTCTGTACCTCTTCATTCCTTTTACTTCTTTCACTCCCCCTTCACCATCTCTGTACCTGAGTCTTATGTTTGTTCACTGCCCTTTTTTAATATAAGTTCAATAGTTTGGAATGTGGCTTGCAATATTTGTGCGTACATCTACTATCATCTGGTGACTTACGTTACCTCACAGAGATGATTCATCCCAGCATTTATTATGCTTAATTCAACATCACCTCCTCCTAAATCTTAATCTATATTCACAACTGTAGTATCTTGACTCATATAAGCCCTCTCTGGTAACCTACCCTTACTAATACTTTGACAGAAGTCAAAGAATAGAATGTTGCCACTGGAGACCTTTATGAAATGAGAAGTCCTTCCATAAGGAAAAGCTGGCTTCCTACAGCATGAGTAGCTTATATGGACGGACTCAAGACTAGCTAATTGGTTTCCTTAAGCAACTAAGCAACTACCCTTACTGTTTTCCACCTTAGTTCTTTTCAAGCATAGGCACCTCAGTGTATAACATTTAACTAAGTCTCTTGCCTTTAACCTCTTTGTAATAGCAATTGTTTTTACATTCCCACAAATAACCCCGAATATAGAGCATTCCAACATTCCTTGTCTGCCTTCCTTCCTACCTTATCAGAAAGTTCCTCTTATCTATTCTTCAAAGATGTCAATCAAAATCTTTAAATGGTCTACAAAATTTTCCCATTCTCCTCTATACCTAAATGATCTTGTCATAAGCTTCCTTCCCTAACATATTAACAAACTGAAAATTCTTCATCACTTGACACCATCAACTCTGCATGAAAATTTTCCAACACTTGACACCGTCACCTCTACATTACCTTTAGATCATTGTGCCATGTCTTTTTTACAGTGAATTACCTTGAAGAGCTGGTTAGTCTTTGCTGTATCCATTTCATATTATACTCATCTGCTTCAATCCTTTCACTTCTACGAATCCTCTATCATTGTGTTTACTAAGCCACCAATGACCATTGGGTTTTTTTAATCCATTTGGTATTTTCCATTTTAAATTAAGCTGATTTGCTTGCAGAATTTGACAGTATAAATCAAAACTCAAACAAACAAACAAGCTTTTCTAACTCTTAGTTTTTCCCTAACTTTCTTCCTACTTCTCTTTGTTACTAGGCAAAGGCTGGCTGCCTAATACATAGAACCTGAACTGCAGCATTAGCTTTTGCAAAAGGAGACTTTATAGTGAGATCAACTGGCAAGGAGACAGGACAGTAGGCAATGTTTTCATATATGTTCTTCTAACCCAGGGTTAGAAAAGGCAATGGCACCCCACTCCAGTACTCTTGCCTGGAAAATCCCATGGACTGAGGAACCTGGTAGGCTGCAGTCCATGGGGTTGCTAAGAGTCGGACATGACTAAGCAACTTCACTTTCACTTTTCACTTTCATGCATTGGAGAAGGATGGCAACCCGCTCCAGTGTTCTTGCCTGGAGAATCCCAAGGACAGGGGAGCCTGGTAGGCTGCCGTCTATGGGGTCACACAGAATCAGACATGACTGAAGTGACTTAGCATAGCATAGCAAAGGTCTCCAGAGGCAACGCTTCTATTCTTTGACTTCTGTAGACTGAAGATTCTTTGTTCAGGGGTCCCTGAGACCTGAGTTTCCATCCTGAACATGCAGCAATGCTGTCTCTGTAAAATAGCTCCCGATTTGATTAATCAACAACCTGTTTTACTTATTTCTAAAAAAAAATATGAATCTGGCTGTACTCTAAACATCCAAGATGAGGATGAACTTTCTAATGTTTTCTGTCTGTACTTCTATATTCTCAGGTATAGGAAATGGGGATTAAAAATTAAATATTCCTCAGTGGCCTTAGATAAGATATTGCTATTTTATGTTGTTAATTTTGTATCTTATACCAAAGCATAAACAAAGTGTAATTCAGTATGAAGTATATAGGAAAAGTATATGAAATTTGCATTCATTCATATATATGTTTGCTGACTAAAGTAAACAATTCTAACAAAAATAGTTTTGTGCCTAGACAAGGCTTTAATGTTTCATGAATTATATAATGTCTGTATTGTTTTATAAAACATAAGAGACTGCAGCATAAATATACAGCATAAAAAAGTAAATGAAATTAGGTATAAAACACTAATACAGGAAAGTTATAAATATATAGAAAATCAAGGCTAAGATAAAGATAAATGTAAGTATTCACTCCAAAAGAAACTGGATAGTAATTATTGTCTCAGTTTTAGTTTCCTAGTAGTGATGTTAAAATGAAGATACTGTCATTTTCTCACCTTAATTAAAGGAGAAGCTTGTCTCTGAAGGAGAAAAACTTTTCCCAGTACTGAACTGAGATATAATGCCTTTTCTTGGATGTTATATACAAGCTGCTGAGTGATAATATTCTTCAATAATATGTTTTTCTTGTAACAAAATAGATTTCATATGATTCCTATAGTGTTCTTTCATAAAAAACTTGGGACATGACTTCAACACTTAATTCAATGGAGGCAATTCTGTTAAAAATGAAAGCAATATAGTTCAGTTATGTAGGCCTGTGTTAATCTGATTTGACCAAGATTAAAATTTATAAAACCTCGTAGAGTGACCACCTTCAGGTGATTTTCCATCACTGTATAGCAGGGTGTTTATTAAATGTCCGCTTCTGTTTGGTGATATTTTAAGATGTTTTAGTTAAAGACACAATTTTTTTTTTTAAATCACAGGTATAAAAGCTGGTTCTTTGAAAAGATAAACAAAATTAAGAAATGTTTAGCCAGATTCATCAAGAAAAGTAGGGAAGAGTGCCCAACTCAATAAAATCAGAATGAAAAAGAAATTACATTCAATGCCACAGAATTACAAATGATCATAAGATTATACTAGGAAAAACTACATACCAATACAATGGACAACGTAGAAGAAACCGAAAAATTCTTAAAAAGGAGCAATCTCTGAAGGACTAAACCGGGAAGACAGAAAATGTGAAGAGACCAATTACCAGTACTGAAATTGAATCAGTAGTTAAAAACTCCTAACAAACAAATGTCCAGGACCAGATAATTTCATAGGTGAAGTTATCTGAACTTCAGATAACTTCTGAAGTTGATAGAACTTCATATTCTATCAACAGGCAGAGAAAGAGTTAATACCTATCCTCCTAAAACGATTCCAAAAAATTGCAGAGCAAAGAACACTTTTGAAATCGTTCTATGAGGTCAACATCATCAAAAGCAGATGATGGTTGGCTGTTTAGTGTTGCCACATTGGTGCAACTGTAAGAGGGAGTCAGGGCTAGAAAGGCAGAAGGGAAGGAGGGATACAGGCTGAGAGATGCATTTGGTTTAGGTCTGGGGGAGATTTTTGTAGCAGGGAAATGATGTATGTAGTTTGTGGGTGGTTATGAAGTTCCTTAGAGGGATTTAAGAAGATAAAGGATGAAAGAAGATGAATGTAAAGATTGTTCTTTGTATTATATATCTCTTTCTGATATTACTAAAATACAAGTAGAGCCTTGAGCTCTTTTAAAATTACTTTTCACCTTCTTTTTAACCAGGGTTCTGTATTGGGTCAAATGTTTATTTGTATACGTATTCTAAGATGGAAACAAAGAAAAAGTTTAAACTGCTTGGACTGGAGGTAATGTGGAAGAGTTATAGGGAAGTATGAGTCTTGGCTGGGAGTCAAGTCTTGGTTTTGGTCCTAAATAACTATACATCTGTGGATATATTTTATTTGGAGAGAGAGAGAAGAGGGATATAGCAAAGGGTAAAATGTGTAAGCACCAAGCCACTGATGTTTTAAAAATACATTCAGAAAAAAAAAAAAAAAAATATATGGCAGGGGGGAGGAAATTTTAGAGCATTGAAGAAAATAAAATAAAACATGAATTATGAAAGTTTTCCAAAAATTCAGGTTTATTGAAAGCATATTTAATGGTTTGCATTGTCTGAAGCATTTTAGTTCTTATGGACCAGGAGAGGAAGAATAAACCCTTGAAGTAGCAAAGAGAAATAACTGATATCCAACAAGTCTTTTGAATGAACAGATTATTTTCTGTTCTAACATCTGGAATATAAAAGGTAAATAGCCTGTCAGGATTTCACACTGTGTCACTTTCTCTAAGGAAAGTGCATGAAAGGAATCATCTAAATTATCTGAAGCTCTGTGTACATGTGCCAGATGTGACTAGCATTCACCTCCCTCTGCATGGCTACATGCGAATCAATAACTTCACCACCTCTGTGAGATTCATGTCAGAAGGCTCTATGTTTCTCTGTTTTTCAAAAACTGCTTACTTTCCAGAAAGTCACATCTGTAATTTAAAGAAAACTCTGACTAGAGGCTATCAGGTGGTCCCCCAGCCCCTCCCGCACCCCAAACCCCGTCCCTCCCCACCACTCAGCGCTCACTGTTGGCAAATTTAATGCTTTTGTGAAAAATACATTCAACAGCTGGAAGCTATACATTCCAGTTTATTGATCTCCTTATCTTCAGTAACATGCATTCCCATTCTAATTTAGCCACCCACACTTACTGCCCTAGGCTTCCCTGATATCTCAGATGGTAAAGAGCTCCTGCAGTGCCGGAGACCTGAGTTCAATCCCTGGGTTGGGAAGATCCCCTGGGAAGGGAATAGCAACCCCCTCCAGGACTCTTGCCTGGAGAATCCCCTGGACAGACCATGGGGTTGCAAAGAGTCGGATGCAGCTGAGAGATTAACACTTTCACTTACTGTTCTGCCCTAGCAGGAATCCTAAAATCTTCTGGGGCTAGCTCACACCAGATTTTTTTTTTTTTTTTTAAATTCTGGTATTCTTCTCACCTTTGACTTCGATTCCTTACTTTTCCTTACCAAAATTTCTGAAAATTTTGCCTTCTCTACACTTGTTATTTGACCTCATGAAATGAAATGTTAATCATTCAGTCCTGTCTGACTCTTTGCGACCACATAGAAGGTAGCCCACAAGACTCCTCTGTTCATGGGGTTCTCCAGGCACAAATACTGGAGTGGGTTGCCATTTTCTTCTCCAGGGGATTTTCCCAACCCAGGGATTGAACCCAGGTCTCTGCATTGCAGGCAGATTCTTTACTGTCTGAGCCGCCAGGGAAGTCCCTATTTGACCTCATAGACAGCAATATTTTCTTGTATCGTTGCATTTTAAACCTCACAGCTCCTTTTTGGCCTAAGTTATTTTCCACTTATCTCTTAGGCATCTTAAGCTTTTTGCAACATGGATGCCCAGAATCCAATTGAAAGTACACCTATTTCAACCTGAATCCATCCCTGGTGGATTCTACACACCTACAACAATGAAAACCACATTCACGTAAATGCAGCCGTTTGAGTGCAGGCTGTCAAATAACGCTTCTTCCTCAGTGCTAAATGCCATCCTGATACTTTGTTAATTGGATCAAGAGATACAAGGAGATTTAGAGAGGGTGATGCTTTTAGTTGCCCTAAAACCTGAGTGAGATGTACCAGTCAGTTACCAGTCAGGAAGAGAGCAATCACCAGGAATTGAGAGTGTGGGCACCTTGACCTTAGACTTCCTAGCCTCCAGAACTGTGAGAATAAAGCTACTAGTCTATAGTGTTTTGTTATGGCAGTGTTTGTTATGTTTTGTTAAGCTAAGACTCATGACAATATAAGAATAAGAGCAAACTAAAACCTTTGTAATATTCAAATGATAATTTTCTCATTGTTTATACAACCAGCTACTTTTCAGCACAAAGTTTTTAAAAGATGACTTCCATTCCAACATACTGTTTTTTAATTTCTCCTTAAAATCCTATAATTTTGAAGGGAGAGTTCTCTCTATGCATCTTGTACATCAAGACATTGTGTGCATTCTTCTGAATAGGCATAAAGCTCCTCTTCATCAATTTTTTTATTTTCTTTGAGTCATTCAAGGATCATCACATTTATTTTATAAATTAAAATACATAATTGTATTATACCATTTTAATTCACACTGCCAAGTAGTTAACTATCCATTTAAATATATGTATAAGAATGTCTGAAATGCTGTTATCTAATGTTTAGCAATTCTCATTATTTTCAAGTAGTAGAATTTAGAGTGATTTTATAACATTTGATTCTGTAACGTGATGTATTACTTGATGTTATCATAAGGTCCATATTTATTTCAGCATCAGAGATATTCTAATAATACTTATTCACATTTTTATGTGTTGTTAGAATGAGATAATATTCAAAAGAGAAAAAATAATTCCATTTATTAAATGTTTCTCAATACATATTTTACACCTATGTTTTTTATATTTAGTAATGAAATTTAAAAATTTTAATTGTATGTGATAAAATGATATACAAACATCTATTTTAAATTTTATCCCCATAAATGTTTATAACTGGAAAATCAAATAAGCATTAAAATATGAAATAAAATAGTAATTTTCAGATCTAAATATTTCTTGGAAAATCTACTTTTCCTTTAAGCAGTATCTGAATTTTTATTAGTTTACCAGAGTGTAGCTGAAATATCTGACAGTATACTTTTAAATTAAAACTATAAAAATTATATACAAAATTTTGTAGTGCGTATTGAAAGTGTAAAGCATTTTGCCTATTACATTCCTCATGTTGATAGTAACAGTGGTTAGAGTTTGTAGGTACTTAGTTACACTGGCTTTTATAGCCACTTAAATTAAATACAATGTACTGTCCCTGTTGACTCTAAACTAGTTGGAGTTTTAAGAAGTCCAACAGGAGTGGAATAACACAGTTCAGGAAATGGCAACCCACTCCAATATTCTTGCCTGGAGAATCCCATGGACAGAGGAGCCTGGTGGGCCACAGTCCATAGGGTCACAAAGAGTCGGACACGATTGAAGTGACTTAGCATGCATGCACAGCAGACAGGCAAAATGATAGATGTACCTTGAATAACACATCTTTTCTGTAATGTCACAAAATCTGTCATGCTGTATTTTGTCGATTTCCTTAGTTCCCTCAAGTTTTCAGCTCATGAATCACTCAAGTATCCCACCGTCCTCAGAAAATAGAAACATTGTAAAGGCAATCAGCTTCTAGTCACTGGAAACCACAATTCCACTCTGTCCAAGGGAATAGATTTACATTCTTCTCACTTGAAATATATGCAGAAGGATGTGCTTTATCATTCATTTTTACTTAGTTTGCTTTTTCACTTTCATTGAGACTTAATGATTAAGTGGATCTAAACAAAAGCATGTGAGGTAGATGTCTACATCTATAAGAGAAAACAGTGAAAGTGTTAGTTGCTCAACTGGGTCTGACTCTTTGCGACCCTATGGACTGTAGCTTGCCAGGCTCTTCTGTCCATGGGATTCTCCAGGCACGAATACTGGAGTGGGTAGCCATTTCCTTCTCCAGGGGATCTTCCCAGCTCAGGTATCAAACCAGAGTCTCCTGTCTTGCAGGCAGATTCTTTACTGTCTGAGCCACCAAGGAAGTCCCTAAGTCTATGTGTCTATATGTAGAAATAAATATATGTCTATGAGGTTAACTCTCTTTTATGAGAATGTGTCAGTATCATTGTTGTTTGTCTCTTAAATGGCATCAATTGACTGTGTTTCTTACCTAAAATACATCCATGAAGCAGACAATGAAAGGATGTAATATAGCCTCTGCCTACTTTGAGTACTTGGGCTCACATATAGATGATTCTGATTATACAATGGTATCCTCCTGAAAATGAATGAATCATGACTTATTTCTAGAAAATTTAGTACGACATTTTATTTATTTTCAAATTAAAACCATGCCACCAGGTATCTATACTTTGACATATACAGCTTCTTATGCTCTATAAGGGTAAAGATAAGATGTAGGAACTGAACTGCTACCTGGTAAAATCATTTAACTCCATGGTGCTAAGGAATCATACTGACCTGGAGATTTAAATAAGTGAAAATAATCAAGTAGTTGAAATCACTGATAAAATAATGTTTGAGATCTTAGATCATCCAAAGATTAATGTATAAAATGTACTTAAAATATCATGGTTATGGGAGTGAGAACTGTTAAACATAAGGTTAAACATTTCACATAAAAGTGATTTTTTTCCCTAGAAATGACCTTGAGAAACTAGATATCTAGGAAATAGATATCACTACGAACAAAGCTAGTGGAGGTGATGGAATTCCAGTTGAGCTATTCCAAATCCTGAAAGATGATGCCGTGAAAGTGCAGCACTCAGTATGCCAGCAAATTTGGAAAACTCAGCAGTGGCCACAGGACTGCAAAAGGTCAGTTTTCATTCCAATCCCAAAGAAAGGCAATGCCAAAGAATGCTCAAACTACCACACAGTTGCACTCATCTCACACGCTAGTAAAGTAATGCTCAAAATTCTCCAAGCCAGGCTTCAGCAATATGTGAACCCTGAACTTCCTGATATACAAGCTGGTTTTAGAAAAGGCAGAGGAACCAGAGATCAAATTGCCAACATCTGCTGGATCATGGAAAAAGCAAGAAAGTTCCAGAAAAACATCTATTTCTGCTTTATTGACTATGCCAAAGCCTTTGACTGTGTGGATCACAATCAACTGTGGAAAATTCTGAAAGAGATGGGAATACCAGACCACCTGACCTGCCTCTTG
>NW_011494919.1:1153921-1164364 GCF_000754665.1 Bison bison bison | reverse complement strand
CTGTGAAGAAGGCTGAGCGCCGAAGAATTGATGCTTTTGAACTGTGGTGTTGGAGAAGACTCTTGAGAGTCCCTTGGACTGCAAGGAGATCCAACCAGTCCATTCTGAAGGAGATCAGCCCTGGGTGTTCTTTGGAAGGAATGATGCTAAAGCTGAAACTCCAGTACTTTGGCCACCTCATGTGAAGAGTTGATTCATTGGAAAGACCCTGATGCTGGGAGGGATTGGGGGCGGGAAGAGAAGGGGACGACAGAGGATGAGATGGCTGGATGGCATCACTGACTCGATGGACGTGAGTCTGAGTGAACTCCGGGAGTTGGTGATGGACAGGGAGGCCTGGCGTGCTGCGATTCATGGGGTTACAAAGAGTCGGACACGACTGAGCGACTGATCTGATCTGATCTGATCTAACCTAGTTTGTCTTAAGACTATGTCAATCCAATATCAAAGGATACTTTAGAAATCAATTCTTATACAAATATATAATGAGCATGTTAATAATTTTAACTCATTAATTAATATTAATGAGAACCAGCAAGATATTTCAACTTGTTCAAAGGAAAATCCAAAGAGTAAACACATACAGGCAGTCAAGAATGCTGAAGTGTGTTTACTTAATAGGTGCAAAATTGTCAGTATCCCTAGGGTCAAAGTAAAATGCACTCCATTGGATAATTTTCATTTCTATGGAGAGAATTTACAGAGTTGTGAAACAGTTAACAATGAAAGACACAGACTCATAGAATTGGAAAAAGCAACAATGTTGGTTTTCCAATAGAAAGTATTCAGTAATCTTCTTGGTTCATTTCAACAATCTCAAATATTCTCTATGTAAAAAAAGTTAATGATTTGTTTCTAGTGAATATTCAAAGAATTTTCCCTTGTTGAATTAGTATGAAAATTCATGAAAGGATATATGACACAAAGCAATTCCAAAGCTTATTAGTTAAGTAGGAAATATTTTTAAAACCTATTGAGAAGTAATTTTTATTGATCATGTTATACCTTTCCAAGAGAAATATAAGGAGTCAATGTTGATAATCTTGCTATTTTAATTTTGTAATGTAACCTTGCTATTACATAGATATGTATTATGTATATATGTGTGAATATATATTTGTATATATGTATGTATGCACAACCTCCACCGTTATCCATTTTGGAGAATTACTTATTATTCTGCTTTTTATTATGAAGCCATTTTATCTTGAAGTTATTCTTAATTTTTCATGTAATAAGACAAATCTAAAACTCTCTATTATAAGATATTTATACTTTTATAAAGATGTATAGTATATATATTTGGGCTATTAATTAATTAATTTAGGCTATTAATAAGTATTTTCTTTTCAAGATGTAATGAATGACATAAAATCCTACCAAAATAATTCTACTTTATTAATTAAATTTACTTAAACACAAATCTTTAAGACCCACTGTGTGACAACAGCTATGGAAGTATACAAAGATAGATAAAAGCTGGGCTTCAGCTATGAGCTAACAAAAATGAATCTCTGAACGTAAAAATTACTAAAAATAAGTGAATAGCCAAACATGGTTTGAAATTAATTTCAGGAATTGACTATCAATGGCATATAAAGAGTAGTAAAAGGGAGATAAAAGTGAATCAGTCTTTCCCCCTTAATCGTGGTCAACATGTATTAAGAAAGGGATTCAAAGTGCGTTAAAGTTGATTGTCTTAAAATGGTTGAAACATATATCATAGAAATTAATCTTGGCTAGTATTGCTAACCCATCACTTAATGGGAAATAGATGGGGAAACAGTGTCAGGCTTTATTTTTTGGGGCTCCAAAATCACTGCAGATGGTGATTGCAGCCAAAAAATTAAAAAATGCTTACTCCTTGGAAGGAAAGTTATGACCAACCTAGATAGCATATTTAAAAGCAGAGAGATATTACTTTACCAACAAAGGTCCATCTAGTCAAGGCTATGGTTTTTCCAGTGGTCATGTATGGATGTGCGAGTTGGACTGTGACGAAAGCTGAGCACCAAAGAATTGATGCTTTTGAACTGTGGTGTTGGAGAAGACTTTTGAGAGTCCCTTGGACTGCAAGGAGATCCAACCAGTCCATTCTAAAGGAGATCAGTCCTGGGTGTTCATTGGAAGGACTGATGCTGAGGCTGAAACTCCAATACTTTGGCCACCTCATGCGAAGAGTTGACTCATTGGGAAAGACTCTGAGTCAAAGACACTCATTGGGTGGTGGGGGCAGGAAGAGAAGGGGACGACAGAGGATGAGATGGCTGGATGGCATCACTGACTCGATGGACGTGAGTCTGAGTGAACTCCAGGAGTTGGTGATGGACAGGGAGGCCTGGCGTGCTGCGATTCATGGGGTCGCAAAGAGTCAGACACAACTGAGCGACTGCACTGAACTAAACTGAAATATTGCTACTATGTGAATTCTGATTAATATTGTGGCCAATAAATTGCTGAAATTTATTAGGCACTTTTTTAGTGAGTGAGTTCCATAAAAACCATTTATTTTGTTTTATGGGGCTTCTGGGGTTTCCCAGGTGGCCCTGGTGGTAAAGAATCCTCCTACCAGTTCAGGAGACATAAGAGACACAGGTTTGATCCCTGGGTTGGGACGATCCCCTGGAGGAGGGCATGGTAGCCCACTCCAGTATTCTTGCGTGGATAACCCCATGGACAGGGGAGCCTGGTGGGATACAGTCCACAGGGTCACAGAGTCAGACACAACTGAAGAGACTTAGCATACACTCATGGTGGGGGCTTCTATTTAATGTTTGATAGCTCTCTGAATTTTAGGCAAACTTAAAAACATATATAATCTGACGTTGTTTATCATAAAATTATCAGTATTTAGGGAACTTTTACACCAAAGAAAAGTTGTGTGTGTGTGTCAGTCGCTCAGTCGTGTCCAACTCTGTGACCCCATGGACTGTAGTCCAAGAGGCTCCTCTGTCCAAGGGATTCTCCAGGCAAGAGTACTGGAGTGGGTTGCCATTTCCTTCTCCAAAACAATACTTACACTGAATTATATTATTTTAATAAAGGAAAATTTAAATTGCTCTTAGTTCAATAAATGGCCCCAGCACACAGAGAGCAAGGAGAGACCAAAAAAGAAGCTGACCACTGTAAATTAAAAGGTGGCAGTTATAATAATCAGGGCAACTTACTTAGGAAGCTTATCTTGGGCAGCTATGAGAACAGTACACCTTCATGCCCGCCTGCCAGAATCGTAAACTTTATACAGAGGCCTTCACAGGATTCATCCCCATATTCTTCCCAGCTGGTCGCAATCACACCTCAGTCCCTCAAGTCTATGTCCTCTCAGCATGGAAACAATGAGCAGAATGTACAATCCAAGGACGAAGAGGGAGTAAAGAGCCTCGGGTGGTCTGGGTCCGGTTCACCGGTGAACCAGAGGTTATATCCTCTCAAGGACCAACTCCAACATTTGCTCCTTCAAAGAAACAGTTGGTAATTATACTGTAACAAATTTTATCCTTTCCTTGCCCTCCACATGTGTCTCAAAGTGACCTTTTCTTTTAATATATATGCTGTAATATTATTACCACTAGTCCAAATTTTCTTTAGTATGTTTTCAGCAGATTGGACTGTTTCAAAATCTGTTACTTTACCATGGTTCATTTGTTTATATACCCTTTTTTGGCTAGAGTTTTTCACATTTGAAAAAAAAATAGCTTATTGTATACAGCAATATTTGCTTGTATCTATCTCTCTATTAATGTTTTATTTTGTTTCACAACCTTTAGCTCATCCTCTGTATTCCATATTCCCACTTGGAGATGTAGTTCTCAAGATGCTTTTCCTGTTTACACAAAAGCAAGACTTTTGAACCAAGATATTCTAAATGCAATGAAAATGAGATTTTTCTGAGTTGGGAATCAGAACCATCTATTGCCTGATGAAATCTGAGAACACGATTTGTTAAACCCATTGTGCATTAATAGTGGAAAGAAGAAATGGGATAAAATAGAAGTGAATAATACACATTCACAGAGCAAGAAGACACATCCAGGGTCTGACATGAACAGGGTTTATTAAACTTACCAAGTTTTGGTACCAAAACTCCAGAGTTCTTACCTTCAATTTTTTTACTCTAAAATAGTATCCCCAGATCTTTATTTTGTAAATCCATACAGCAACTGTTGTTCACAGATCAGATTAGATCAGATCAGTCGCTCAGTCGTGTCCGACTCTTTTCGAGCCCATGAATCGCAGCACACCAGGCCTCCCTGTCCATCACCAACTCCTGGAGGTCACCCAGACTCACATCCATCGAGTCAGTGATGCCATCCAGCCATCTCATCCTCTGTCGTCCCCTTTTCCTCTTGCCTTCAATCCCTCCCAGCATCAGAGTCTTTTCCAATGAGTCAACTCTTCACATGAGGTGGCCGTACTGGAGTTTCAGCTTTAGCGTCATTCCTTCCAAAGAAATCCCAGGGCTGATCTCCTTCAGAATGGACTGGTTGGATCTCCTTGCAGTGCAAGGGACTCTCAAGAGTCTTCTCCAACACCACAGTTCAAAAGCATCAGTTCTTCAGCGCTCAGACTTCTTCACAGTCCAACTCTCACATCCATACATGATCACAGGAAAAACCATAGCCTTGACTAGATGAACCTTTGTTGGCAAAGTAATGTCTCTGCTTTTGAACATGCTATCTAGGTTGGTCATAACTTTCCTTCCAAGGAGTAAACGTCTTTTAATTTCATGGCTGCAGTCACCATCTGTAGTGATTTTGGAGCCAAGAAAAATAAAGTCTGACACTGTTTCCACTGTTTCATCATCTATTTCCCATGAAGTGATGGGACTGGATGCCATGAACTTCGTTTTCTGAATCTTGAGCTTTAAGCCAACTTTTTCACTCTCCACTTTCACTTTCATCAAGAGGCTTTTGAGTTCCTCTTCACTTTCTGCCATAAGGATGGTGTTATCTGCATATCTGAGGTTATTGATATTTCTCGCGGCAATCTTGATTCCAGCTTGTGTTTCTTCCAGTCCAGCGTTTCTCATGATGTGCTCTGCATATAAGTTAGATAAATAGGGTGACAATATACAGCCTTGACGAACTCCTTTTCCTATTTGGAACCAGTCTGTTGTTCCATGTCCAGTTCTAACTGTTGCTTCCTGACCTGCATACAAATTTCTCAAGAGGCAGATCAGGTGGTCTGGTATTCCCATCTCTTTCAGAATTTTCCACAGTTGATTGTGATCCACACAGTCAAAGGCTTTGGCATAGTCAATAAAGCAGAAATAGATGTTTTTTTCTGGAACTCTCTTGCTTTTTCCATGATCCAGCAGATGTTGGCAATTTGATCTCTGGTTCCTCTGCCTCTTCTAAAACCAGCTTGAACATCAGGAAGTTCAGGGTTCACATATTGCTGAAGCCTGGCTTGGAGAATTTTGAGCATTACTTTACATCTCCCAAATACTATATGTAGTTTGATTCTTATAACTCTATGTGCCAAGAACAGACCTGTCATTGATATGAAATATGATGTTACTGAGAGATACAGTGACTTTACCAAGGTCACAAGGCTTGTAGTTTTCAGTATCACAAAAGAATACAGCAGCACAGATTTTTCCCCCAATTTCCTGTTTCTCAATACCACAAGTCCTCTGAAGCCCTTCAGCTCAGTTGCTGTATGTCAGACAGACAATTTTTTTTTAAATCAAAGCAGTAGTTTCTTATCTATTAACATTTTTTTTTAATCTATGTCATACAGATTTGAAGTGCTTGATTATTTTTTTCCCTTTTGGTAGCCCAAGGTCCTGACTGTACAGTAAACATTCTCATCAGGGTCACCTTGTTACCATCTTCACTATTTTATCATACATATCCAACCTCCAGTAATAGAATCAAACTGTTTCACTTAGTATCATCCAAAAAAAGTGAAAAGTGTTAGTCGCTCAGTCATGTCTGAATCTCTGTGACCCCTTGGACAGTAGCCTCCCAGGCTCCTCTGTCCATGAAATTCTGCAGGCAAGAATATTCGAGTGGGTAGCTGTACTCTTCTTCAGGGGATCTTCCTGACCCAGGGCTCAAACTTGGGGCTCTTGCATTGCAAGCACTACATCAATTGGAACCATCTGGAATGTCTGCTAAATACATATTCTTGGACCTTACCTTCTTCAAAATGAATGTCTTGCAGTGGACCTTGAAAGTTGCATTTTAAATAAGTTCTCTGAAAACCACTGCTTGAAAGACATTAAAATCCATATATTATGCATGTCTTCTTGCCAAATATTCAGACTTGTTTATTCAGCTGCCACCTGGACTTAGCCATTTGGAGGTCTGGATGCAATCTGTCCTAAGCTGAACTCATCAACTTTCTCCCAAGCTATTTATGGTAGGCAGAATAATGCTCCCAGCTCTCAAGATGTCTACATATTAATCTCTGGAACATGTGAATATGTTAGCTTACATGGCAAAGGAGAATTAACATTGCAGTTAGAATCTGAATTGTTAATCAATTAACCTTCAAGTAGGAAGATTAACCTAAATTACCCAAGTTGACTCAATTTAATCACACATTTTTAAAAATGGGAGAGGCGGCAGAAGCAGAGAGTCCAAGAGAGATGGTGTTACATAAGAATGGTCAGGATCCAGTTAGTAACTGAAGATATCTGAAGAGGATCTTGAGCAAAGAATGTGCATGGCTTCTCTAGCTCAGAACGGCAAGGAAACTGATACTGCCCTAGACGCCCCAGAAAGAATAGAATCCTTGCTGACAACTTGGTTCTAACCCAGCATTCCCTGTGTTGGACTTCTGACCTACAGATATGTTAAGTAATGATTGTGTCATTTTAGGCCACCGAGTTTATTTATATCAGGTCAGCTAGAAAACTAATACAGAGTCTGATAACAAGAAGTAGGGCCTTGCTGTATAAAATTACCTAAAAATGTGAAAGATGCTTTGGAATTGGATGATGTCCAGAGGGTAGAAAGGTTTCTCAAGTGGCACAGTGGTAAAGAACCTGCCTGCCAAGCGTAAGGTATAGGTTTGATGCCTGGGTCAGGAAGATCCTCTGGAGAAGGAAATGGGAACCCACTTCAGTATTCTTGCCTGGGAAATCTCATGGACAGAGGAGCCTGGAGGTCACAAAGAGTTGGACACGACCTAGCAACTAAACCACCACTACCACAGAGGATAGAAACATGTTGAGAAGCTTAACAGAATAAGCTTAGATTGTCTAGAATATTAGTAGAAATATTGATATTTACAAATGTGTTAGTACTAAGAAGGAATTGGGAAGGAGGGTAGAGAAAATCTATGTCCTATTAGAGGATAGCACAGTTGTGAACAGATGGACAGAAGAGCAAGAAGGATTTGGAAGTGAGGGCTCAGAAGGAAATAAGGAAAGTGCTGTTGGAACCTGAAGGAGAGAAGGGCCTCGCTTTATAGTGGCAGAGGCTTAGCAGAATTGTTTCCTGCAGTTATGTGGGAAGGAGAACTTATAAAAGGGACATTTACCTGACAAGATTACCCAGCAAAGTTCTGAAGAGTCAACCTGGTTTCTTCTTGCTGTTTCTAGTAAAATATAAGAGAAAAGAGATAAACTGGGGGAAGAATTATTAAACAAAGGGGAACCAGGGCATGATGATTTGGAAAATTCTCATCCATTTTTCAAGACATCAACATTTAGGAGACTTGCTTTCAGGAAAATGTAGTCTAAAAGAGTTAGCACTGTCTTTTGCTAAGTCCTCAGGAAGATGAACAGCCTAGTATTCCACAATACAAAAGGCTATTTGAAGAGATTGAATGACTCATACAGTACCTCTGTTATATCAGTCGAAGCTGAAAATAGAGATAGGATGATCTAAGAAATACCTGTGGACAAGCTTATTGTCTATTGAAGTGGGCTCCATCATATATAGAGGAGACACAAAGTTGTTGAGAATTTGTATCAACAGACACTGCCAGCTTGGACTAAAAAAAGCAGAGTGCACACTGAAGGAAGGTTGTTAGAATTCCGAATTTTACAGAAAGGAAAGAGATTGATTTAATTACTCAATTATAAATATATGATATGTGTGTGTGTGTGCTAAGTCACTCAGTCATGTCCAACTCTTTGCAGCCCCATGGATTGTAGCCCGCCCGGCTCCTCTGTCTATGGGGATTCTCCAGGCAAGAATACTGGAGTGGATTGCTATTTCCTGCTCCAGGGGATCTTCCTGATCCAGGGATCAAACCTATGTCTCTTGTGTCCCCTGCATTGGCAGGTAGATTCTTTACCACTGAGCCACCTGGGAAGCCAAATATATGCTATATTTAAGGAAATATTAATAGAAAGGGTGATCCAGAATCAGAACCTTGGGCCCTGAGGGCATACCCTCAAGAGTATGGAGCAATGGAGCCAAAAACACAGAGGATTATTCTCAGGTCTTGAAACCTACTGGAATTTGTCTCTCTGGATTGTGAAGTTGCTTGACACCTCACACTCCTTTTTTTCCTTTACATTTTCACTTCTTTTGAACAAGAATGTCTATAAGCATTATCTCATACCTGTCCTGATATTGTATTTGGGGAGAAATTTGGGACTTATGAGCTGATGGGATTTAGATGGAACTTTGTACTTTGAATCAATGCTGTAATGTGATGAGAGATTTTTTTAGGAAACTGGAATGCAGTTAAAATATGTCATATGTGGGTTTGAGGGGCATTGCTGGAGGTCTAAGCATCGATGGTGAGAGGAAGAATAATGTCCCCCAAAGATATCCATGTCCTAACCCCTAGACACTATGGGTATGCTGAGTTGTATAACAAAGGAAAGCTAAGATTACAGAGGAATTAAGGTTGCTGAACAGCTGACCTTTGTGTAGGAAGAGTATCCTGAATTAGCCAGTTGGATTCAGTGTAATCACAGAGTCTTTTAAAAGTAAGAAAGGGAAAGCTATGTCATTCTTCCCTTGGGCCTCCAAAAGTAATATAGTCCTTTTTCACATTTGACTTTAGCCCCATGAGACAGATGTTGGACTTCAAACCTTCAGAAGTATAATGTAGTTCATTTACATTCAGCAATGATTTTGTGGTACTTTGTTACAGCAGTAGTAGAAAACTAATTATTCTTGCCTCTTGTGTTAGTTTTCCATGTCCTGGTTCTTCTATACCCTTACCTAAAATTCTGAAGATCATTCTTGTTTCTCCTTTCTTTGCTTGTCACTGCATCCAATCAGTTACTCAATATTGTGGCTTAAGCTCCTACATTCTCTCAAAGTAAGTCTTCATGTCTCCCTATCCATCATCATTTCCCTAGGTAAATTATTAACCAGAGTTATTAATACATTTAAAACTGCTCCCACCTCACCACCAAAAGTTCCTTTTTTTTTTTTTAATATGCTTCAAATATCTCTCATTACCTGTCCTAGAGAATAGCCTCTAAGTTCCTTGACAATCACATGCAAAGCTTCTCATGCCTGGCTCCTGCTAATCACATGGGCATCACCCACTTTGAGGTAACTAAGGCAACTTTGAGCATCTCTTGGTGCCCCTGACATGCCTTGGTTTTTGTGTCTTTCTGCCAGTGCTCTTGCTGTTCTTTTCCTGTGATGTTCATTTTATTTTCCTCTTTACTCATGTGAACCATTTCTACATGCCTAATGTCCCCTCTTCTCCAAGAATCTGTTCCTAAATTGCTAGATGAAACTCTCTGCTTGCTTTGTGGTCTCTTATTTTTCTAAACATATCTTAACTGGATATTTATAAAATAAAGTATCTATTTTTGGGTTAGTAAAAGTCAGTGTTCCTGCTGCATGTTTAGTGATCAGTAACTGATTCCTAATTAAACTGAGTTAAACCACTCCACCATTGTATTGGGCTCAGCCTAAAGAGAATTCTCCCAGGTTTCCCCCATTTTAGGTAGGTTATTTACTACTGAGCCACCCACTTTTAAATATGAAATGTGCTTAAATATTTCCTTTCCTCAAATGCCCCTGAAAGTCATTGCTAAAGTTATTTTTGGGAAAACCATGATGTGTCCAGAAAGTTCTGAAAATTTCAAATAATTATAAAGGAAGCTATAAGATTACATGCTGAGGAAGACAACTGAGTATAGTTCTAATGTAAAATATTTTGAGAATCAATACTGACACTTACAAACTACATGGGACTAAATACAGATTCCATTTGCTGGGAAAAAAAAAAAAAAAAAAAGAGACTCAGGGAGGATTGAGCGGTTCTTCAAATCTAGCCTAAAGGAAGACAAACAGTTTTTGATAAATTTATTAAATTTAATCAATTTTTATTATAGGGAGATTATAAAAGCTAACTAACTAAGACTTCAGTGAGTGAAAGCAATAGGGCTGCCTCAATCCCCATTAAAGTCATTTGGTCAGGCCTCCATAATAAAATAACATAGAATGAGCAGTGTAAATAGGATAAATACATCTTCTCTCAGTTCTGGAGGCCTGACCAAATGACTTTAAT
>NW_011494919.1:1152077-1153821 GCF_000754665.1 Bison bison bison | reverse complement strand
CCCATTAAAGTCATTTGGTCAGGCCTCCATAATAAAATAACATAGAATGAGCAGTGTAAATAGGATAAATACATCTTCTCTCAGTTCTGGAGGCTGGGTGGGGGGCTAAAATCAGGTGCTTGTAGACCTATTACCTAAAGCTCCTCAAAAACAATAGAAAACAATTATAAAGATAACACTACACAACATAACTTGGAGACAGAGAATGGCTAAACTTCAAAATAACTCTAAATAAAAAAGAGGAAAGAACATGAAATCCCAGCCAGAGATGTTTCACACTCCCGCCTCAACCCTCCTAATGCCAGGCTCTATGGCAAGCAAAAGCAGAAAAAGCAGATGATTATAACTATAGGGAAGAGGGAAGGAAGACACCAGCAAGGTCTAAGGTTTCTGTAAGACCCACACCACAAAAGCAAAGTCATTTACAAGTCTGAAAATATACTCTTGAGCATGTAGTCCCAAGTAGGGACTTAGAAGTTTGAATCATGTGAAGAGCAGTCTTCAAATGCGTATCTCCTGGGAAATGGGGAGTGGACATAAATTTAAGATGTGCCTTTTACAATTGCTTGACTAAAGGGAAAAGAAGAAGAAAATATATGGCTGTGAAACATAAAGGAAAACTGAAGAATTAGGAGACACACAGCCCAGAGTAATTTCAACTAAACTGGGTTATAAAATTTAAATGTCAAGGGACTAAGGGCATTTTAAAAAGGTTTAAGTATACAGGTAAAAACACTACAACTGCAATATCAAAAAACAAATCATGCTTTAAACAGCATACATATGTGTACATATATATTATATATTTAAAATTACATGTGAAAGATTAATAAGTATGAATCTCATAGATTAAAATATATCACAATATAGATAATCATAAAAAAATGACGGAGTTGAGACCAAACATAATGGTTATAGATAAAATGTGAATGCACCTAAAGGAAAGAAGAGGTTTATCTTAAATCAAAGTAAAAGATTCATCTATATGCTTTATACTATGGACAAGCCAATAACTGTGTAATTCAGAATTGAGTGGCAGTAGAAAGGATAAACAAAAATATACAGGCAAGTAAATCAAAAAGGACACTAATAGATGGAGAAATATACCATGTTCATGGATCAGAAGAATCAATATAGTGAAAATGAGTATACTACCCTAAGCAATCTATAGACTCAATGCAATCCCTATCAAGCAACTATTTTTCACAGAGCTAGAACAAATAATTTCACAATTTGTATGGAAATACAAAAAAACCTCGAATAGCCAAAGCAATCTTGAGAAAGAAGAATGAAACTGGATGAATCAACCTGCCTGACTTCAGGCTCTACTACAAAGCCAGTCATCAAGACAGTATGGTACCGGCACAAAGACAGAAATATAGATTAGTGGAACAAAATAGAAAGCCCAGAGATAAATCCATGCACCTATGGACACCTTATCTTTGAGAAAGGAGGCAAGAATATACAGTGGAGAAAAGACAATCTCTTTAACAAGTGGTGCTAGGAAAACTGGTCAACCACTTGTAAAAGAATGAAACTAGAACACTTTCTAATACCATACACAAAAATAAACTCAAAATGGATTGAAGATCTAAATGTAAGACCAGAAACTATAAAACTCCTAGAGGAAAACATAGGCAAAACACTCTCCGACATACATCACAGCAGGATCCTCTATGACCCACCTCCCAGAATATTGGAAATAAAAGCAAAAATAAACAAATGGGACCTAATTAAAACTAAA
>NW_011494919.1:1142633-1151977 GCF_000754665.1 Bison bison bison | reverse complement strand
AGGAAACTATCAGCAAGGTGAAAAGACAGCCTTCAGAATGGGAGAATATAATAGCAAATGAAGCAACTGACAAATAACTAATCTCAAAAATATACAAGCAACTCCTGCAGCTCAATTCCAGAAAAATAAACCACCCAATCAAAAAATGGGCCAAAGAACTAAATAGACATTTCTCCAAAGAAGACATACAGACAGCTAACAAACACATGAAAAGATGCTCAACATCACTCATTATCAGAGAAATGCAAATCAAAACCACTATGAGGTACCATTTCACACTGGTCAGAATGGCTGAGATCCAAAAGTCTACAAGCAATAAATGCTGGAGAGGGTGTGGAGAAAAGAGAACTCTCTTACACTATTCATGGGAATGCAAACTAGTATAGCCACTATGGAGAACAATGTGGAAATTCCTTAAAAAACTGGAAATAGAACTGCCTTATGACCCAGCAATCCCACTGCAGGGCATACACACCAAAGAAACCAGAACTGAAAGAGACACGTGTACCCCAATGTTCAGCTCAGCACTGTTTATAATAGCCAGGACATGGAAGCAACCTACATGTCCATCAGCAGATGAATGGATAAGAAAGCTGTGGTATATATACACAATGCAGTAATACTCAGCCATTAAAAAGAATACATTTGAATCAGTTCTAATGAGGTGGATGAAAGTTGAGCCTATTATACAGAGTGAAGTAAGCCAGAAAGAAAAACACCAATACAGTATACTAATGCATATATATGGAATTTAGAAAGATGGCAATGATAACCCTGTATACGAGACAGCAAAAGAGACACAGATGTATAGAACAGTCTTTTGGACTCTGTGGGAGAGGGAGAGGGTGGGAAGATTTGGGAGAATGGCATTGAAACATGTATAATTTCATATAAGAAACGAATCACCAGTCCAGGTTCGATGCAGGATACAGGAAGCTTGGGGCTGGTGCACTGGGATGACCCAGAGGGATGGTACGGGGAGGGAGGTGGGAGGGGAGTTCAGGATGGGGAACACATGTACACCCATGGTGGATTCATGTTGATGTATGGCAAACCAATACAATATTGTAAAGTAATTAGCCTCCAATTAAAATAAATAAATTTAAATTATATATATATATATACAGGCAAGTGGGGAAAAACTTTAAAAAAACACAATAAAGCAGGGATAACAATTCTGATAACAGATAAAGTAGAACTGAAAAGCAAAATCATTCAACATAATAAAGCAGGGCACCTTTTAATGGCACATGTCTCAATTCACAATGAAAACATAACATGTATGAGTATTTATAGCTCATTTAACACAGTAGTCACCTTATGAAGCAGAGCCTATCAACAAATGAAAGGAGATACCAGTAAAATCACAGTAGTGCTAGGAGACATTGACATAGCACTGTTTGTGCAAGACATATCAAGTGGACTAAATCTAAGTAAGGAAACAGAGACTTACAAAATTCACCAATAAGGTAGATATTATGGATGGATGTTGAAATTTATATTCTGATGATAGACAGCATACCTTCTTCTCAAGCGCCAATGTAACCTTCACAGAAAGACAAATGATCACATATTAGATTCACAGAAAATCTCAGTAAGGTCTGTAGGATACAAGTATTACAAGTAGCACTTTTATGATTACACTAAAAAGACATGTGCAGCATTAACAGCTGCATTGCTTTACCAGAGCTGCCGAGCTAATTGCTAAAAACTGAGTGCTGGGAAAGATTGAGGGCAGGAGGAGAAGGGGATGACAGAGGATGAGATGGTTGGATGGCATCACTGACTTGATGGATGTGGATTTGGGTGAACTCCGGGAGTTGTTGATGGACAGGGAGGCCTGGCATGCTGCAGTTCATGGGGTCGCAGAGAGTCAGACATGACTGAGTGACTGAACTGACTGACTGACTGAGTGACTTAAAACAGTAGAAATCTATACCCTCACAGTTCAGACTATGTAGTTCTTTCTTGAGGCAAATTTCTAATAAGATCTTTATGTTAATATTATTGTATCAATATTATCTCCAATACTTTGGCCATCTGATGAGAACATCCAACTCATTGGAAAAGACCCTGATACTGGGAAAGATTGAAGGCAGAAGTAGAAGAGGGTGACAGAGGATGAGATGATTGGATTCATTATCAGTTCAATGGATATAAACTTGGTCAGAGAGATAGTGAGGGACAAGGAGGCCTGGTGTGCTGCAGTATATGGGATTGCAAAGAGTTGGACACTACTGAACAACAACAAATCAATGTTACTTTTTTACTTGAATATCTATATCTATAGAAAGTACTATTAATATTTAGTTATAAGTAATAATTCCCCAGTGGCTCAGCTGGTAAAAATCCTGTATGACAGTGCAGGAGATGCAAGAGATGTGGGTTTGATCCCTAGGTCAGGAAGATCCCCTGGAGAAGGAAATGGCAACCTGCTCCAGTATTCTTGCCTGGAAAATTCCATAGACAGAGGAGCCTGGTTGGCTACAGTACATGGGGTTGCAAAGAGTTGGACATGACTGAGCATGCACACACACACGCACACACATAAATATGTTATATAATACAATTGTATCACTTATTATTAAAATGAAGTAGAAAATATTTCAAATTTTTAGACATATTTTATAGGCACCATGTTTAAATGGAGGTCATTATATAAAATGTTCAAAAATTCTACTTTAACACCATTTTCTTTGTTTTTACTTTGCTATCAGCCTTCTTGTTGTATTAAAATGGCAATAGGACAACATAGGGAATTCTGTTTTGATACTTATAGGATTGCCTTGTTTTGATATTTAAAGTTAAATACATTAATTAACTATTTGGAAAAAAACTCACAATTCAGTTTTAGCAAGTACAAGGAGTTTTTTGTTGATATGTGTTTACTGTTCAATTGCATGTAATTTTCTGTGAATTGACTACTTATATCCTCAGGTCCAAGATGAGATATATTTTTGGATAACATTGACTACTATTTAATTTGGCATTTTATATATGAAATACGAAGATAGTTGCAATCCATGATTATTATATATTTTGAAGAATGCTGATTGAGAAGACTGGAAAGGTCAAACCCCAGGAGCTTGAAACTCTAATTGAAAGTCAGGTTGAAATATACCATTAAAGTGAATTTTCTAAAAAACATGGTCAGGGTGCATCTACCCTTAGGGCATCTTTCTTACTATGTATGACATGGCCAACTTTAGAGATATAAATAATGAGTAACCTTTGGCCACAGTCACATTTGTCATATCCAGCTATCAAAAATCTAAAGTATAATTTAGATAGGATACAGCAAAATAATACAATCTCTTTATGTATATATTTACCCCTTAGTTACAGCTTATACAAAAATATTTATTGTAGTTGTTTGAGAATTAAAAACTTCTATGGACATTAATAACAATAGCTGTATATTATCCTTATAGCACTTAGCAGTATATAGTACATCCTTATTCAGGCAAGGGACGGCAATTGACCATCTCTTTAAGACATTAAGTGAGAAACATGTGAGAAACATGTGAAATGTTATTTAATGAATTCTTAAAGGTGAAATCATTTAAATATTCCTTACCACTTAAGAAATTTTTATATTTAAAAATGTTTGATTTGATGGAGTTAAAATTATTTTGTTGCTTGATATGAAAATGTATCAACAAGCTGCTTACCTTCAAACAGATATTTTGTTTTATTTTTCGATGAAAGGTTACTGATCCAGGGCTTAGCAGCCCCATTCCTTGGGGATATAATTAGCTAGTTTGTTTACACATACCCTGTTGAGCTTGAAAGTGTCTGTACACAGATTATGTTGGTTACCATGGACTGGCCGCATCCATATTGGATTCCCAATGTATTTTTATGCATATATTCACTATTTCCAGAGTTCTCCCTGGCTATCATTTAATTAGGATGTAAGCAAACTGCAGGAAATGAATTTAAATTCAAATTTCTCTGCAATTAGGATGAAAGAGTTTAAACATTGGTGTCTTACAGTTTATCACATCAAATTAATTTATGCATACTACCTCAAGTCATTTCTAGCAGGAATATTTAAAATCAATAATTACAGCCTCAGATTATGTCCTTACTCCCAGGGAATAAAATGATCTGTTCTGGAAAGTCAGCCTGTGGTTTAATAGTTTTTATTTCAGAGTTTAATAACAATTACACACCTAAGAGTCAATTCTAGATGCTTTAGTCGTACCTCTGGCATATAATGAAAAAGTTAAGAGTATATGGTTTTAGATGGAAAACTAAGCCTTGAAAAACTTATAAAATATTCAAGGGAATATTCCAATGCCAAACTGAAATTCAGATGAGTTCTCCAAATATTGTCAACAGTCAGTCATTTTGTGGCACCCATGAGACATCCAGAAGGTACGATTTAGAAGCTGAAGAAAAGGGTCTAGAGAAAGGTCTGGATAGCGTTTATAGATTTCGCACTCATAAACACATATTCAGTGATTGGCATTTTTTAAATAGATGAGATTTCCATAAGAAAGCAAACAGTATAAAAGAAGAAGGACATGGATGAAACCCAGAGAACTGCCAATTTTTAAGAACTGGCAAGGGGGTAGCGGGACCCTAGAAGCACAACGGATAGGAAAAAAAAAAAAAAAAAATGGAAAAGGCAGGAGGAACTATTGTTAAGGGGAAAAACGGCTCAGAATTTTGAGGAGGGTCCAGGAAACCACGGCAAATACTACAGGGCTGTCAATGATCAAATCTGAACAATGATCCTAGCCCTGAAGGATGAGCAAGTCTTTGTTAACCATTTTGGAGCCATGAAGGATGGCCAAAGTCGATTCAGATACCAGAGGACAAAGAAGGAAATTGGAGAGGAAGTAAATAACTCCTAGGGAATTAAACGGTCTCTTCCGAAAGGTCAGCTTGTTGTTTAATAGATTTTCTTGTGGAATTAACAGTTATACGCATGAGAGTAAATTCTGGATAGCTTTTACCCCCCACCCCCAAGATCATGTCTATGAAGACAGCCGAGGACAATATCTAAAATAGGACTCAGAATTTAAAAGAACGTTTTCCATAAGATGTGAGCAATTTGAGCCTGTTTATGGAGAAGGCAATGGCACCCCACTCCAGTACTCTTGCCTGGAAAATCCCATGGACGGAGGAGCCCGGAAGGCTGCAGTCCATGGGGTCTCTGAGGGTCAGACACGACTGAGCGACTTCACTTTCACTTTCACTTTCATGCATTGGAGAAGGAAATGGCAACCCACTCCAGTGTTCTTGCCTGGAGAATCCCAGGGACGGGGGAGCCTGGTGGGCTGCCATCTATGGGTTCGCACAGAGTCGGACACGACTGAAGCGACTTAGCAGCAGCAGCATAGGATGAAAGGAAGCAACACTGAAAAATGATTGTTGAAAAAACAGGAGCAGGCTCTCACCTTCAGAGACTGTATTCTGCCTACGGAATGTGTCTCTCTAAATAAACTGCTTTCACTTTAAAAAGAAAAAAGTACAGGGGAGAGGGTGCGATTGATGGTTCAAAGATCCTATGCAGTGTGGTAAGGATGTTACATAACACAGTGAGAGGCATTGATTTAGGATAGTACAAGGGACACATTTTCCTCTAAAAGTACCTATAAGGAAAAAAGAACTGTATTATAGACAGATGTCAGGATAGGATTGGGTCAGAAAGCTTAAATAGTATATACCTGAACACTTCTTTTTCTGTAGAAGTTAAAGCTGATTCATCTGCCTGGATTGAAATATAAATTCTTCTATGGTTAATTTGAGGGGAAGGGAGTTTGTTTTTATAAAAAGGAAGTTTGACAGTATAAAATGAGAAATTGCATGAAATAGATTGTTGGGGATTGCTTAGAAATTAATTGAGGCTGGAAACAATTTTTATTGACCCTGTGGAAGGTGTTACTTAGCATATTAACAAATCATGCTCTTGGACAGACAGGATTGTTGACTTTCTTTGTTTCACTTTTCTTTTGTAATCCCTGACAAGCAAATATACATGGCATTCTATAGCTATCTTACTTAAAAGAAAGAGATAAGTGTTTAAAACATGGCTTCCTATCTCAAAAATACTACCTTTCCTAAAGCACCAATGTTCCATCATGTGCTTTGTTATTTTCTTTCCTTCAGTTTTATGTAGTCCTGCTATAGCAGCTAATCTTTGGAGAACCCAAAAAGCAGGGTGTTGTTCCTGGTACACCAGAAATATATTGAATATTATTGTAAAATTTTAAAAAATTGTATTTATCTATTGACTGAGGATAATTGCTTTACAGAATTGTGTTGGCTTCTGCCAGACATCAACATGAATCAGCCATAGGTATACATATGTCCCCTCCTTCCTGAACCTCCCTCCCACCTTCCTCTCCATCCCACTCCTCTAGACTGTTACAAAGCACCAGTTTGAGTTCCATGAGTCATACAGCATATTCCCGGTGGCTATCTGTTTTACATATGGTAATGTAAGTTTCCAAATCTAAAAATGTGTGTGTGTTTACTTCCTTGAATGTCGTGCACCAGTAACTTTCCCAGTATTTTCCAACCTTCCTTGTGTTTGGTGGGGGCACACTTACAGTATTTCTAGGGCACCTTACAACACCGCCTTAGCCTTCAATCCTTGCTTTCACAGATCTGCAGGGCCAGCCAGCTGTAGGACCGTAGGGCCTTCTCAGGTTCCCCTGGGAATCTACCTTGTACTGCACATGTGCATCTTCTTCTAGATTCCCAGGCACAGGTCGGGGCTTTTCAAAGCCCCAAGTGATCATCTCATTCCTCATTCCCCAACATTCCTTTTATGATTTTTGGTCAGTTTCTTGTTTGTACCAACCATTAATATTACCACCTCAGAGAGCTGAAATGTGAAACCATTATTCCTGATTATTTTTGACAAATACCCACTGGAAAAAGGATAACTGTACAGAGAAAGCTATGAGGTAAGTAAAATAAAGACAAGATAATGGTGTTGTGGCTCAGTCGGTAAAGAATCTGCCTGCAGTGCAGAAGACCCAGGTTTGATCCCTGGGTTGGGAAGATCTTCTGGAGAAGGAAATGGCAACCCACTCCAGTATCTTTGGCTGGAAAATCTCATGGACAGAGGAGCCTGGTGGGCTTCAGTCCACGGGGTCACAAAGAGTCAGGCACAACTGAGCGACTAACACTAACGTTCAATGGTGGCATAGACCAGAGCAGTACAGATAATGTAAAGCATTTAAATTCTGAAAATACTTTAAATGTAGAATGGATATAATCTGTTAATGATTGGGGGTGTGAAAAAAGAGCCCTTTAATTCCTATTAGTCTTTTTTTGTTATAACAGGAAAAAACTGAGTTAGCCAGAACTTTAGCAGCTTGTGCCAAGGTACACAACTATTCAAAAGAAAGCATCTATTTGACAGGCTACCCTGTTGGCTAAGCTGTAAAGAATCTGCCTGCAATGCAGGAGACCTGGGTTCGATCCCTGGATTGGGAAGATCCCCTGGAGAAGGAAATGGCAACCCACTCCAGTATTATTGCCTGGGAAATCCCATGGACAGAGGAGCTGGGCAGGCTGCAATCCATGGGGTCTCAAAAGAGTCAGACATGACTTAGCAACTAAACAACAGCAATCTGACAGATGGTAGGCAATTATTAATAATGAGTTTAACTCCCTTTGTGGCAAAGATATCTAGGCTTCTAATGAAGCTGTTTTCAGGATCCTATTGTATCACTTCTATGAGTTATATATCTGTTTGTTAATATCTGCCAATAATCAATCAACTCACTGGCTAAAAAATTAACCGAGAGAATTTATAGGCATTCACTGGTTCCAGCTTTGTGGAAAGAAAAGAAATAATACTAGTTATAACAACATCAACAAAAATAAACATTTATTGAGTGGCTGGCTTCTGTTAGCTAACTTTTCATACATTATCTCATTTAATCCTTAAAAAAACCTAATGGGGATGACTACTATTATCTCCATTTTATACTCCCATGAGTAGAGGTTTTGAAAAAATTGCCAGGTCAAATAATGATACTACTCTGAGCTTGGGACTCTTGGGAGCTCCAAACCCATTCTGCTCCATCCACTGAGCCCCACCAGTGAATTCTTATTTTCAGTATAATTTTGAGGCTATTCATTTTTAAGTCTACCACAGAGTTGGGAAAAGAGCGATATGAATAGGACAAATTAAAATGTCATGAGGCTCACTGAAATGCAACTTTTTTTCTTAAAGAGACATACCTTAACTTGTTGCAGCTTAATTTCCAGAGTTCTGAGGAAGCTGACTTTTTGGGGCAACTTTTTCCAGTGTTTTCATCACTTTTATGGGGAAGTAGATTTTCTGTGGTCTTTCCCATTCTGGAAGTCAGAATGACCTTATATATATATTTTTTATGCAAATTGCAATTTATTAAAAGATTTTACTGATTATATTGTAATATTACCAATGATTACAGTGAGGTTTTTTTTTTTTCATTTCATATATGATATTATACATATTTCAATGCCATTCTCCCAAATCTTCCCACCCACTCCCTCCCCCACAGAGTCCAAAAGACTGTTCTATACATCAGTGTCTCTTTTGCTGTCTCGTATACACGGTTATTGTTACCATCTTTCTAAATTCCATATATATGCATTAGTATACTGTATTGGTGTTTTTCTTTCTGGCTTACTTCACTCTGTATAATAGGCTCCAGTTTCATCCACCTCATTAGAACTGATTCAAATGTATTCTTTTTAATGGCTGAGTAATACTCCATTGTGTATATGTACCACAGCTTTCTTATCCATTCATCTGCTGATGGACATGTAGGTTGCTTCCATGTCCTGGCTATTATAAACAGTGCTGAGCTGAACATTGGGGTACACGTGTCTCTTTCAGTTCTGGTTTCTTTGGTGTGTATGCCCTGCAGTGGGATTGCTGGGTCATAAGGCAGTTCTATTTCCAGTTTTTTAAGGAATTTCCACATTGTTCTCCATAGTGGCTGTACTAGTTTGCATTCCCACCAACATTGTAAGAGGGTTCCCTTTTCTCCACACCCTCTCCAGCATTTATTGCTTGTAGACTTTTGGATCGCAGCCATTCTGACTGGTGTGAAATGGTACCTCATAGTGGTTTTGATTTGCATTTCTCTGATAATGAGTGATGTTGAGCATCTTTTCATGTGTTTGTTAGCCATCTGTATGTCTTCTTTGGAGAAATGTCTATTTAGTTCTTTGGCCCATTTTTTGATTGGGTGGTTTATTTTTCTGGAATTGAGCTGCAGGAGTTGCTTGTATATTTTTGAGATTAGTTATTTGTCAATTGCTTCATTTGCTATTATTTTCTCCCATTCTGAAGGCTGTCTTTTCACCTTGTTTATAGTTTCCTT
>NW_011494919.1:1128388-1142465 GCF_000754665.1 Bison bison bison | reverse complement strand
GACCAGTTTTCCCAGCACCACTTGTTAAAGAGATTGTCTTTAATCCATTGTATATTCTTGCCTCCTTTGTCAAAGATAAGGTGTCCATATGTGTGTGGATTTATCTCTGGGCTTTCTATTTTGTTCCATTGATCTATATGACCTTATATGTGTTTTTAAATTATATTCTTACAGGCACTCAGCTTAAATGCCTCTGAGAATGTAATTCCCCTTTTATTAGGGAAGAATCCTAGAGGTCATAGATGAAAGGCATTTTATGGTCAATATCAACTGAGAATCTGGCACCATAGTTCCAGCCTTTCTTTTGCTGAGAGTGTTGCATAACATGCTAAAAGAAGATGGTGAAAGTTGATATTGTATCTGAAGAGAAGACAAGGAACTGATTAGGAACTTGTAGATGGAGCTGTATGCCTCATGAAGGTTTTGGCAGAAAATTTCAATCCAAATGGTTTGGTAAATTTAGGGCAACAGGGATAAAATGGAGTGAAGTTTGAAGTATTTTGGACCCTATCAAATCCTTTGCAATGACATTATAGATGACAACCCCACCATTTGGTAAAAATATGTAACTTGTCTGAAAATATTGAATTATTTCATTGATTTATCTGACCCTAGCTTTTGTGTTCATATTTTTATAGAAATTGTGAGGGTGAGGTATAAAGAAGCATTTGACAAAAGTTTTGTTTTAATTGCAAGGGGGTTAGGATATTGTTGGCTTTTTATTCGACTTTTCCTGTGCAGGCAATGATCATTAAAATAACTCACTATGATGTGAGATAGAGTTTCTTGTCTTAGGGACACTGATGAGGTGAATTCACAATTATGGATAATTTTAACTGAATTATATCCTTAGAGCTTTACTTTTGAGCTTTGAATCCATAATCTGTAATTTGCAAGTAATCAATGATTTTTATTTAAATACTCTTGGGTAAAGATAACGTGAATACAGAGCCCTGGTTATTTCTACATAAAATTGTTTGTTAAGCAAAATAATAGAGCATTGCAAATTAACTGTTAAAGGTAAATGTAATCTTGGTTTATGTAATTTTAACACTTTCATTTGATATTTACTGATATCTTTAGAATTACCTTATGTAATTTAGTTTAACTATGGTTAAAGTGTGAAAGTAACTTTGAAAGCAAGCATTCTTGCATTTTATGATATTTACCCAGAACCAGACTTTTCATCTGTCATGGAAAATGTTTTGTTTTTTTTGTATTTTAGAATTAATATCTTTACCTACTTTATATGGAGTAGGAAATGGCAACCCACTCCAGTATTCTTGCCTTGAGAATGCTAAAGACAGAGGACCCTGGAGGGCTACAGTCCATGGGGCTGCAAAGAGTGGAACACGACTAAGTATGCATGCACCTACTCCATGGTTAATCAAAGAAATGCCTAAATTAGGAAACTTTCCAAATTACTCTGTAGAAGTGCATATGATAGTTTACTGATACTGGCAAAAGTAAAAAAAAAATTATATTACAGCATATCTTACATGTAGTTATCTTAAGAGTTCACCATGATAAATTTACAAATATACATTTGTAAGACTTTGGCAAACTTTTAGAATTTTGAAAGAACCTCTTTTTCCCCTCTCAGTCTATGCTGCCCAAAAGTAGCCACTATTTTCATGTCTAATAGACTAATATTTCCTATTTTGGTCTTCATATAAATGGAAACATATGTGTGTGCTGACTCTTTGTGATCCCATGGACCGTGGCCCACCAGGTTCCTCTGTCCCTGGAATTCTCCAGGCAAGATTACTGGAGTGGGAAGCCATTCCTTTCTCCACAGGATCTTCTTGACCCAGGGATCGAACTCAGATCTCCCACATTGCAGATCGATTCTTTACCTTCTGAACCACCAGGGAAGCCCCCAAAGATAATGTTACCACTAAACATGTTTGATTCTAATATTGAGTACCTACATAAAATTTCCCAATGCCTTCCAAAAATGAGTTGCTTGCACCCTTTTTTGAGTAATCACCATGCACTATCAGGTGTTATCTTCCTCCACTGAGACTACAATTAACCCTGTTTATGTTAAATTATAGAATTGTTATTTTCTCTCAAAGTGTTATTACCTATATTAATTATTTCCATTGTTCACTTGGTAAATGTTTCTATCTTTGAAATTTCTTTGGACATGTTGAACACATAATAACTTTTCCCCCTTTTATGATTAAAATATTTTTTTTCATTTAGTTGTTTTTTCTTATCACCAGTTTAAGAAATGAACTAAAGTTACGTGAAGAATTGGTAAACTTGAACAGTGGAATGCCCATTCTTATCTACTTGGCTTATTTAGTTTACTCCATTTTATTGCACTTTGCTTTATTATGCTTTAATGATAGTGCTTTTTTTTTTTTCCCACCAGTTGAAGGTTTGTGCCAATCTCGTGTCAAGCAAGTCTACTGGCAATGTAGACATTTTTTTTTTTAGACAATTGTTAAACAATGTTTTTCTAACATTGTCTAACAATTTCTAACATTTTCTCACATCATGTCTCTGTATCACATTTTGGTAATTCTCACAATATTTCAGAATGTCTCATTATTATTACAGTTGACTCTTGAGTAACAAGGAGCTTAAAATTGCTGTCCCCCATGCAGTCAAAAAATCTGTGTTTAACTTTACAGTCAACCCTGCATATCTGAAGTTCTATGCCTGCAGATTAAGTCAACCATGGGTCAGTACATACCTTTTAGAAAAAGTCTTCATATAAGTCGACCCACACAGTTCAAAACCCTGTCAACTGTATATGTATTATGATGCTCTGTGATCAGTGACCTTTGAAGTTACTATTGCAAAAGAATTACAACCCTCTGAAGGCTCAGATGATGCATCATAATTAGCATTTTATTTTATCTTATCAATAAACTGTGTACATTTTTTAAACATAATGTTATTTCACATTTAATAGGCTATAGAAGTGTGAATATAACTTTTATATGTACTAGGAAACCCCGAAACTTGTGTGACTCATTTTATTGTGATATTTACTTTATTAAGGTGGTCTGAAAGCAAACTCACAGTGTCTCCCAGTGCCTGTATTGTTTATTTCCCAAGCTCAACTAGAGACTCTTCCCCTTTTCAGGAAAGCTGACTCCTAGACATATTTAAATGTAAAGTGTATCCCCTCTTTTATCATTTCTACCAAAGCTTTGTTGCTGTTCAGTTGCTCAGTAGGGTCCAACTCTTTTGCGACCTCGTGGATTCTACCCCAGCAGGCTCCTCTGTCCATGGGATATCCCAGTCAAGAATACTGGAATGGGTTGCCATTTCCTTCTCCAGAAGATTTTCCAGACCCATGAATCAAATTCACATCTCCTGCATTGCAGGCAGATTCTTTACCACTGAGCCATCAGCGAAGCTCCGTCTACTAGTTTAAGAGTTGAATTTATGTTGCTGTTTTTTTTTCACTCAAATTCACTCGTCAGGTTTCAATCAATTTTGTAAAATACAAGAGACAAGTTATTCCTGTGGTCATTAATAATTTCTTGTGATATGCCTAGTTTTATGATATTAAAAAAGTCAAATTTTCCTATTATCAGGACACTTGAAAAAGTTTGTAATAATCCTGTAGCCTTCAGTTCACTTGAGTTCAGTCACTCAGTCGTGACTGACTCTTTGCAATCTCATGGACTACAGCACGCCAGGGTTCCCTGTCCACCAACTCCTGGAGCTTACTCAAACTCATGTCCATTGAGTTGGTGAGGCCATCCAACCATCTCATCCTTCTCCTCCAACCTTCGATCATTCCCAAATCAGGGTCTTTTCAAATGATTAGTACTTCGCATCAGGTGGCCAAAGTATTGGATTTTCAGCTTCAGCATCAGTCCTTCCAATGAATATTCAGGACTAATTTCCTTTAGGATGGACTGGTTGGATCTCCTTGCTGTCCAAGGAACTCTCAAAAGTCTTCTCCAACACCACAGTTCAAAAGCATCAATTCTTTGTCACTCAGGTTTCTTTATAGTCCAACTGTCACATCCATACACGACCACTGGAAAAACCATACCCTTGACTAGACGGACCTTTGTTGGCAAAGTAATGTCTCTGCTTTTTAATATGCAGTCTAGGTTGGTCATAACTTTTCTTCCAAGGAGCAAAAAGCGTCTTTTACTTTCATGGCTACAGTTACCATCTGCAGTGATTTTGGAGTCCAAGAAAGTAAAAGTCTGTCACTGTTTCCATTGTTTCCTCATCTATTTGCCATGAAGTGATGGGACTGGATGCCATGATCTTTGTTTTCTGAATGTTGAGCTTTAAGCCAACTTTTTCACTCTTCTCTTTCACTTTCATTAAGAGGCTCTTTAGTTCTTCTTCACTTTCTGCCATAAGGGTGGTGTCATCTGCATATCTGAGGTAACTGATATTTCTTCCGGCAATCTTGATTCTAGCTTGTGCTTCATCCAGTCCAGCATTTCTCGTGATGTACTTTGCATATACGTTAAATGAGCAGGATGACAATATACAGCCTTGACATACTCCTTTCCCGATTTGAAGCAGTCTATTGTTCCATGTCCAATTCTAACTGTTGCTTTTTGACCTGCATACAGATTTCTCAGAAGACAGGGAAGGTGGTCTGGTGTTACCATATCTTTAAGAATTTTCCACAGTTTGCTGTGATCCACAGAGTCAGAGGCTTTGGCATAGTCAATAAAGGAGAAGTAGATGTTTTCCTGGAACTCTCTTGCTTTTTCAATGATCCAATGGATGTTGACAGTTTGATCTCTGGTTCCTCTGCGTTTTCTCAATCCAGCTTGAACATCCGCACGTTTATGGTTCACGTACTGTTTAAGCCTGGCTTGGAGAAATTTGAATATTAATTTGCTAGCTTGTGAGATGAGTGCAATTGTGTCATAGTTTGAGCATTCTTTGGCATTGCCTTTCTTTGGGATTGGAATAAAAACTGACCTTTTCCAGTCTGGTGGCCACTGCTGAGTTTTGCAAATTTGCTGACACATTGAGTGCAACACTTTCACAGCATCATCTTTTAGGATTTGAAATAGCTCAAATGGAATTTCATCACCTCCACTAGCTTTGTTGGTAGTGATGCTTCCCAAGGTCCACTTGACCTGTATTCCAGGATGTCTGGCTCTAGGTGAGTGATCACATCATCATGGTTATATGGGTCATGAAGATCTTTTTTATGTAGTTCTTCTATGTATCCTTGCCACCTCTTCTTAATATCTCCTGCTTCTGTTAAGTCCCTCCCATTTCTGTCCTTTATTGAGCCCATCTTTGCATGAAATATTCCCTTGATATCTCTAATTTTCTTGAGGAGTAGTCTTTCCCATTCTATTGTTTTCCTCTATTTCTTTGCATTGATCACTGAGGAAGGCTTTCTTATCTGTCCTTGTTATTCTTTGGAACTCTACATTCAAATGGGTATATCTTTCCTTTTCTCCTTTGCCTTTTGCTTCTCTTCTTTTAATAGCTATTTGTAAGGCCTCCTCAGGCAACTATTTTCCTTTTTGCATTTCTTTTTCTAGAGGTGGTCTTGATCACTGCCTCCTGTATAGTGTCACGAACCCTTGTCCATAATTCTTCAAGCACTTGTCTATCAGATCTACTCCCTTATATCTATTTGTCGCTTCCACTGTATAATCATTAGGGATTTGATTTAGGTCGTACCTGAATGGTCTAGTGGTTTCCTTACTTTCTTCGATTTAAATCTGAATTTTGCAATAAGGAGTTCATGAGCTGAGCAACAGTCAGCTCCCCAGTCTTGTTTTCACTGACTATATAGAGCTTCTCCATCTTTGGCTGCAAAGAATATTATCAATCTGATTTCAGTATTGCCCATCTGGTGAAGTCCATGTGTAGAGTCTTCTCTTGTGTTGTTGGAAGAGGGTGTTTGCTCTGACCAGTGTGTTCTCTTGGCAAAACTCTATTAGCCTTTGCCCTGCTTCATTCTGTACTCCAAGGCGAAATTTGCCTGTTACTCCAGGTGTTTCTCGACTTCCTACTTTTGCATTCCAGTCCCCTATAATGAAAAGGACATCTTTTTTTGATTACTGTGATATTGAATGGTTTGCCTTGGAAACAAATAGAGATTTTTGATGTTGCATCCAAGTACTGCATTTCAAACTCTTTTGTTGAGTATTATGGCTACTGATTTCTTCTAAGGTATTCTTGCCCACAGTAGTAGATATAATGGTCATCTAAGTTAAATTAACCCATTCCAGTCCATTTTAGTTCACTGATTCCTAAAATGTCAATGTTAATTCTTGCCCTCTCCTTGACCACTTCCAATTTGCCTTGATTTATGGACCTAACATTCCAGGTTCCTACGCAATATTGCTCTTACAGCATCGGACCTTACTTCTATCACCAGTCAGATTCACAACTGGGTATTGTTTTTGCTTTGGCTCCTTCTCTTCATTCTTTCTCGAGTTATTTCTCCACTGATCTCCAGTAGCATATTGAGCACCTACCGACCTGGGGAGTTCATCTTTCAGTGTCCCATCTTTTTGCCTTTTCATACTGTTCATGGGGTTCTCAAGGCAAGAATACTGAAGTGGTTTGCCATTCCCTTCTCCAGTGGACCATGTTTTGTCAGAACTCTCCACCATGACTCATCCATCTTGGGTGACCGTACATGACATGTCTCATAGTTTCATTGATTTAGACAAGGCTGTGGTCCATGTGATTAAATTGGTTAGTTTTCTGTGATTGTGGTTTTCATTCTGTCTGTCCTCTGATGGAGAAGGATAAGAGACTTATAGAAGCTTCCTGATGGGAGAGACTAACTGAGGGGGAAAGTGGGTCTTGTTTTGATGGGCAGGGCCAGGCCCAGTAAATCTTTAATTCAATTTTCTGTTGATGGGCAGGGCTGTGTTCCCTCCCTGTTGTTTGACCTGGGGCCAAACTATGGTGGATGTAATGAAGATAATGGTAACCTCCTTCAAAAGCCCTCATGCATACACTGCTGAGCTCAGTGCCTCTGACCCTGCAGTAGGCCACCACGGACTCACGCCTCCGCCGGAGACTCCTGGACACTCACGGGCAAGTCTGGGTCAGTCTCTTATGGGATCACTGCTTCTTTCTCCTGGGTCCTGGTTCACACAAGGTTGTTTATGCCCTCCAAGAGTCTGTTTCCCCAGTCCTGTGTAGGTTTTGGCAACAGGGAGGCCTGGCGTGTTGCGATTCATGGGGTCGCAAAGAGTCGGACACGACTGAGCGACTGATCTGATCTGATCTGATCTGATGGTGGGGTTAATGGTGACCTCCTCCAAGACAGCTTATGCCATTCCCAGGTCTGCTGCACCCAAAGCCCCTGCCCCTGCAGTAGTCCACTGCTGACCCGTACCTCCACAGCAGACACTGAAGTCTTACTTCCAGAATAATTAGGGAAATATTTTTTATTATACTTTGAAAAGTTACTAAACCATCCTTTGAGTTTCTTTAGTCTTATAGTTGATGATTTTGTCAAGAACTGAAGACAAATATTCCAGAAAAAATATATATGTATAAAGTTTCTGTAACCCTTTATAGATCTCTATAGACAGTATTTCAGGCCCTACACTGTACATTTGCAAATGGAAGTTTTCCAAATTGAAAACAATATATAGAGTAAAAGAGAACACCATGACCAAATATTGGAATTTTCTCCATGGGTGAATATATATCTCATTCTTCAGCCTTTTATTCAAAACCATTTTCTCTCTTTTCAAAGCATGTGTAAGCTAAGGCTCACTCCACATTATGCTTGAGCAGATTTGTTATCTAAAATGACTCGATTCATCCAACACTAATTCTTCCACATTGCTTTTTTCCCTCCATACATATTTTCAGTCTTTAACCTGTTCTGTCCTCATCCCTCCCAGTTCAGCTTCAGAATCAGATACCACCCTCCTCTTTCCAAGACTAACTCCCATATCATACCTGTTTATTGCAGCCTAGAACTTTGCTCCATTAGCTATCCCGCTCCCCCCCATTTTTTTTCCTAAATTTTATTTCTGTCTTACACGGAAGAGGGAGGACTGGAAGGTCTACATTCAGAACTGCTATGAAGATTCCTTGGCCATCAGGTTTTTTTGTTTGTTTCAGGGACCAAAATCCTGCACCCCCTGCAGTGTAAGCACAGAGTCCCAACCACTGGACTACCAAGAAAATCCCTAGTTATCACTGTCTGTATTACAGCTGTCACTTCTTATATTCTGTTGGCTCCAACTTCACATTTGAAATTGTTTCATTTTAGACTTTCTGTCAGCACCAACAATAATCATACACAAGAATAAAGAATACCACTATTTACTATAGCTGCCATATGTTGGGGACCATGCTAATAATTACAAAACAGTCATGATAATAACAAATCCTTATTTTGATTTTCCAGATATTTCCCTTTTCTTTACATATATCAACAGATGTTTAATCCTGGAAAAAATGCAAGGAAAGCATTACTATATTCCTTATTGGGCAATAAATTAATGATTGGCAAAATTGAGTTTCAGTCCCCCACAGAGAAGACTACAGTGCTGGGAGCTGACCCAGACCTTTGGACTCTAAAGCCCTTCACTTTTATTTTATTTTTGCTCTGTCATCACATGAATCTCCTTCATAAACTACCACAATATGGTATTAATTTCCAGCATTCTAATGAAATTTGTTTCTTGCATATGATCATAGGCCCTCCCGTTCACAGTATTCTAGATACATTTTTTTGTAGGATTAGATATTTAACACATCTATTCGTAGAATCATCTTTCTTCTTTGTGTCTCCTGTCTGACTTTCTGGGTGTCCTTGTTCCCCCTCGACTTTCTTGTCTCATTCCTCTGCTCTCATGTCTATTCCTATTGTCCTTTAATGTCACTGTAACCAGAGTCTCTATCCTCAGATCACATATTTTCTAGAGATGCAAAAAATTCATTGATAAACTTGAATTTTCAAAAGTTTAATGGCCATATTTGTGCAGGTCACCTCTGGTATACATATCCAGTAATAAAAAAAAAAAAAATCTCTTCTTATTCCATTATTTCTATCAGTTGCTTGAAGAGAACCTGGAATTCCATTCATCAAGTCCTCTTTAGCTTGCCTCCTCACTATTTTTCCTCACTCTTCTTTCTATTAGCCTGAACTTTTCCATCACCTGATCTTCATAAGCTCTCACCAGAACCATTGTAGGCATGTGATGCCTAGTCTTCACCTACCCAAGGTCTTGCCTTCAACTGGCCCTCCGTCTAAAATCACTGATAATGATTCCTCCCTTCGTACCTTTGTTCACTCTTCTATAATTTATTTTTTGAGAGCAAATCCTGAGACCCAAAACATGAGGGAGTTGAGTGATGCTTGAATTAAAGAAATGCATATTCTAAAATGTTAAATAGAAATTATAAAGGACCCAGTAAGTGTATTTGCTGAGGCATGAAAACTTTGTTATGGCTAGGCCTTGAATAAAAGATTGGCAAGAACTGAGAATGAGCAGGAAAGAGTGGCCTAACTTTGCAAGTACTGTGAACAATTGTTTAAACTTTACAGAGAGATGGAGAACTGTTTAAAGCTCTTAGGATAGCAGTGATATTATGATATTTGCTGTATGTGTAGGCCACACTGACAGCAGTGTGGAAACTGAATTGACAAAACTGCTTTAGTTGGTGATTTTGGATTTGTGTTTGGCCATGGGATGGGGAATACCAACCAAGATTCTATTTAGAAAGTCTTTTTGGGAAATCAAGGTTCCTGAAAGAGAGCATCTGTTGTGAACTGAAAAGACATAGAGGTATTCTGAAATTTATTTAGGAGATGAAATCCCCATAGCAAGCTGATCAGCAAAAACAAAACAAAACAAAAAAGAAGGTATACTGGTTCTATGGAACAGAAAAGCCATAGACAAATGGCTTTTGATAGTTTCAGGTATGAGATTTGAAGAAAAGAGAAAAATGTTGATCTGAGTATCAAATACATGCAAAGAGAGATACAAACTAAACATCAAGTAATAGAAGGGAAAAGAATATAAAGAAAAAATTTTCCTTTTATTTTTAGTCTTAAGGAGCTCTGCTTACCTATGCTGAGACTTGAGTTTGAATGCAAGACCTTATTAACTGCTAGACAAGAAAAATCTACTCCAAAATAAAGTTGACCACGTTTTGCTGAAATTCTGAAGTGGTCCTTCTGCAATTTCCATAGATTGTTTTATCAGAGTGTTTTGAAGTATTCAGACATTGACAGTTGGGCTGGCATGGATTTTCCACTAGAAATGAATAAGATAAACTTCTGGAGGGAAAAAAAAAAAAGAGTCCCAGAGAATGTAAAGAGAAAAATTGGTGCTTGCTATTTAATAGTTTGTAATTTAAATGACAAGGGTCAACAATTTAGCTGTGTTAATTGAAACTGAGCAGTAATAGTCTTAGGCTAATTTTTATGACTAAAGGATAATTGAAGGATAAGAAAACTGCAGACTTGACCTCAATATTCTAACTAATAATTCATCACTCTTGTATTTGTGAATGTATTTTACCCAAAGAAGGGGATGGGAATTCTGAGGCTGTGGATTACTTTTGGCTGTCTTTGCATGCTAAGTCACTTCATGTCCAATTCTGTGCAACCCTATGGACTATAGCCCACGAGGCTCCTCTGTCCATGGAGTTCTCCAGGCAAGAATACTGCAGTGGATTGCCATGCCCTTCTCCAGGGGATCTTCCAGACCATTTTGCCTATTTTATATTCAAATTTGAGCATTTTCCTTCAGTACTCTAATTTTAGGAAACAGAGCTTTTCTTAAGAGTTTTTTTGGTGATGTTTATTCCTTTATTCAACTGGTCAGAATTTTGTATGTACCATATATTATATGTGATTGGACTAGTCACTGATATATAGCACTGAATAGAATAGGCTCCTTGCCTTAAAAGGGCTTCCTTTCCAGGTGGAAGAAAATTTCACTTCACATTTTATTTGTCTACAATCAGGAACAGAAACCCACCTTTGGCAGCTTTAATAATAGGTTCATGTTGACAACCCAATCAATCAATAGTATAGTAACTTCGTGATAACATCACAGAGGAGCACTGGTTTCCACTCTGCCATCCTTCACGTGTGTCTGTCTTCTGATAGCCACAGAATGGCTCCTTCAGCAACCCACATTGTTTCTGTGAGCCTGTGAGTATGGGGATATGTCAGAGGACACATGGCATGTGATAGCTGAGATTTCTCTTTCCCCATGATCATTCCCAGAAGGCTTTTATTCATATCTCATGGTCACTGGTCTATCAGATCACATGACCCTCTTTAGGTACCAGAAAGCCTGGGAAATCAGTATCTTTAGGCAGGCACCTTGCTGACTCAAATGCAACAAGGTTCTATAAATTAGAAAATAAGAAGAGAATGAGTATCTGTTGGCAACCAGCTGTTTCCACCATGATTGATAGATTCATCCTTCCCCAAAACAGTAACCACAGCACTGTGAAATAAGTAATATTGAGAGATGGTGTACAAATTCTGAAAATACACAGAGAAATACAGATGGTAGTCACTTCAAATAATTTTTCTCAAAAGAGGTGATTCTTATGATGAGTTTTATTAGTTAGCAATTTTTTCAGGTGGACAACAATAGGGAATATCAATACAGGAAAAAGGATCAATATAAACAAATGCATCAAAGTAAAAATGAACCTTGCCAAGTCGATAAAATTGAAGCATACTGGTGCGATGAAAAGAAAAGTTCATTGAAGGGATGATGATAGGAAGCAAGTTTCTATGTATGCAGTGCTAAGTGCTTTGAAATTATTTGTAAAGACAGTGAGAAATACTTAAGAGTCTTATCCCAAAATTTCATAATTAGATGGATTAAAGAGAATGAGATTCAGGACCATAGCATTAATCCAAGAAGAGACATCACAAGGGCAGTGTCAGAGATCTGAAGAAGATATTTCTAAGGAAAACAATCAACTGTATGTTACTGGAATTTGAATGTAGGGTGGCCATTATGTTTTAAAGAAACAGAGTTGGTATTGTCTGGTGAATACCCAGGGTATCAACTTATTCATCAAAATGAAATGCTTGTGGATAAGATCACTCAGAACAAATCATGAGAAAATAGAAAAGCACAAGCCAGAGTAGTGAAGATAATATCAAAGAGATGGGTGGTGAATAATATACTGTAGGAAAAGGATTAAGAAGTGATGGTCAAAGAAACTTTAGGAGAAAACTTGGGAACAGTCTCCTAAATATTAATAGAAAAGATGGTTCTTGGAGAACAAAAAAGGAGGGTTCAAGAGTACCAAATACAAACGTAAGACCAGGATTGAAACTGTTCATTGAGTTTGAATATTACATAGTTACTTATCATCATAGGGAAACTAATTTAGTAAAGCTAAGAAAGAAGATGGAGAAGGAAATGGCAACCCACTCCAGTGTTCTTGCCTGGAGAATCCCAGGGACTGGGGAGCCTAGTGGGCTACCGTCTATGGGGTCGCACAGAGTCGGACACGACTGAAGCAACTTAGCAAGAAATAAGATGCAGATGGCAGTTCATTATGAATAAGGAACAGATAAGAAAGCTTATGAATAAGGAACAGATACTACCCACTGAAAACAGAGTGATTGGGAGAAAGAGAACAGATGATAAGGAGGAGTCAATGGTTGGATGACAAAAGGGTTATCCGTGTGAGTCTGGGTGCACATGCATACATATATACATGTATGAAAGTGAAAGTCACTCAGTTGTGTCTGATTCTTTGCGACCCCATGGACTGTATAGTCCTTGAAATTCTCCAGGCCAGAATACTGGAGTTGGTAGCTGTTCCCTTCTCCAGGGAATCTTCCCAACCCAGGAATTGAACCGGGGTCTCCTTCATTGCAGGCAGATTCTTTACCAGCTGAGCTGCCATATATGTATATGTATATATATATATACATATATATATATATGTATATTTGGATCTTGAGAAATTTGAGAATATTATATGTTTAAGAGACTGTCAATAGAGAAAATGTTGTTTATTCAGGTAGAGCAGGTATAATTGACAGAAGATTATCCCTGTAAGAAGTTGAGAGGTATTTTTCTGTAAAAGTATGCATGTCTATTTTCATGATGAGTGTGGCAAAACTGATCTTTATAATGATTATGAATTTGCTCACTTCAGCTGCCCATCATAATCAGAATATTTGTTTCATAGCCACCATTTCATGTGTCTGTAACTAAATGAGCAAAGCACTTGTGGATAAGCACATCATGAGCAAAATTTTATCACTATGAAATGGCAACATGGAAGCTTTTTAATTACCATTTCAAATGATTTCATTTCATTTTCTCTATGGATATCTTCACTCTTTCCAGGAAATAATAATAAATACATGAAGGAAAAGAATTTATAATTGATTTGAATAAAGATAGTCATTTAAGTGTCAATGGGTTATTTTATGGTACTGTTTTGTTTTTTGACATGAATACCATTTGTAGTCCTAAAATTTTATTTGATTTCAATCATCAATGTTTGCTCAATCTTTGATGTGTATCTCTGCTTGAAGTTGTATTCAAAGGGGAAATAAGTGTCTACCTATATTCCTTGTAACAATTATAATAGTATTACCTAAAATATGTCTATTTGTTATTGAATATTTTTATAAGTATCACTAAAATTTGTTTCAGACATGAGTTTACTTATCAACCAATTGATATGACTTCTCTTCTGTATATCTAAGCCCAGCCATTTGTCTTCATTCAGTTCAGTTAAGTCACTCAGTCATGTCCGACTCTTTACAACCCCATGAACTGCAGCACACCAGGCCTCCCTGTCCATCACCAACTCCCTGAGTTTACCCAAACTCATCTCCATTGAGTTGGTGATACCATCCAACCATCTCATCCTCTATCATGCCCTTCTCCTCCCACCTTCAATCTTTCCCAGCATCAGGGTCTTTTCCAGTGAATCAGTTCTTCGCATCAGGTGACCAAAGTATTGGAGTTTCAGCTTCAACATCAGTCCTTCTAATGAACACTCAGAACTGATCTCCTTTAGGATGGACTGGTTGGATCTCCTTGCAGTTCAAGGGACTCTCAAAAGTCTTCTTCAACACCACAGTTCAAAAGCATCAATTCTTCTGTGCTCAGCTTTCTTTATAGTC
>NW_011494919.1:1124810-1128288 GCF_000754665.1 Bison bison bison | reverse complement strand
CTGCTTTTTAATATGCTGTCTAGGTTGGTCATAGCTTTCCTTCCAAGGAGTGTCTTTTAATTTCATGGCAGCAGTCACCATCTGCAGTGATTTTGGAGCCCCCCAAAGTAAAGTCTGCTACTGTTTCCACTGTTTCCCCATCTATTTGCCATGAAGTGATGGGACAGGATACCATGATCTTAGTTTTCTGAATGTTAAGTTTTAAGCCAACTTTTTCACTCTCCTCTTTCACTTTCATCAAGAGGCTCTTTAGTTCTTCTTCACTTTCTGCCATAAGGGTGGTATCATCTGCATATCTGAGGTAATTGATATTTCTCCCAGCAATCTTGATTCCAGCTTGTGCTTCATCCAGCCCAGCATTTCTCGTGATGATTTGTCTTCATACAACAGGTATAATGTAATACAGATAAATGGATTTAAGGGTAGAGTGAAGAAATTTCTGCAAGAGTGCTAAACCCTTAAAATATAGAAGTTAGACATGTGGTTATATTCATTACTACTTTTGACCAGGTTGTTGTTGTTCAATCGCTAAGTCATGTCCAACTATTGGCAACCCCATGAACTGCAGCATTCCAGGCTTCCCTGTCCTTCACTGTCTCCTGGAGCTTGCTCAAACTCATGTCCATTGAGTCAGTGAAGCTTTTATAACCATCTCATTCTTTGTTGCCACCTTCTCCTCCTGCCTTCAATCTTCCGTAGCATCAGGGTTTTTTTCAATGAGTCAGCTCCTCGCATAAGGTGGCCAAAGTATCAGAGCTTCAGCTTCAGCATCATATTTTGCTAGATAAATAGAAGTTATTCTTGAGGAAATCAATGCAATAAAGATACTTAAAAAAAAAAGATCAGTATAAGGAAGTCTTTAAAAAATTATTGTTTAAAGAAGTTTGATATGATCAAGAGAGCAAGATAAGGATTACCTATAAGAAAACATTTGGTATAATAATTGTCTCATTTCTTTCTAAGGAGTAAATAAATACTAAAGTTACTGTGAAACACAGTTATTCTCTCAAAGTTTCAGTATTTGACTCTGGGATTGTTGTTTATGATTATATTAATGGTCAATCATATGGGAAAGCTGTACACATGTTTTTAAAAGTATGTTTATATTTAAAAACATATTATATAGATCACTGTTTTCTTTCTTTCCCTCAAATAACCACTTAGAAAATAAGTGGCTAGAATAATCAGATTTAGTAATTATTTCCTAATAAAAAATGAATGTCCGTGGAAATGGAGCATTCTCACCTCCTACTCCATCTCCTATTCTGACATAAACACATAGGGAAGAACCCCCATGGAATGTCATCACTTCCCACCCAACAAAGGATTCACCAGAGCCAGCACATGAGACATTGAACACACATGCATTCGCATTCAGGACCTCACTTCAGATCTTCACTAGGCATGCTTTTTCCTTCCCCAGGCTTGAATTCCACATAAATTCTATGCACAAAAGCACTTTATGCGCAAAAAATATGTTATAATGTTGACCTAATTTTATGTCACATTCTGTATCATTTTCTTTCTACATAATAATGCATGTTTATAAGTGTGTACATCTATTTATCTCTATAATATTTTTAAAATTATATTTTCAAAGTGATTTTACTAAGCAAAAGAACATTTTAATTGGGACTTAAAGATTTGAAATTTGACCTAATTGATCTCAGAACCTTTCCCTTGTGATCTCCAGCTTCTGAGTACATGATAACAATGCCTTTGCCTTATCCAAAATTATATAAATATCAACTTGTATTTTAATGCATTTGTATTTCTATTTTTTTTTAACATTTGACTTTTCAAGTCATTGGGAAATTACTGTGGTAAAGTTAACTATAGCCTACCCGCTTGTTGTTGTTCAGTAGCTCAGTCAAGTCTGACTCTCTGTGACCCCATAGACTGCAGCACACCAGGCTTCCCTGTCCTTTGCCATTTCCCAGAGCTTACTCAAACCGTCATACCATCTCTGCTAACTTTAAAAATCCCAACAGTAACCATTTTCTGGAAACTCCAACCAGCTCTTCTACAGAGCATGTTTTCTGAATTTTTGCTATCCAAGAGGAGGATATAGATTCTGCAGCATCTCTCCTCAACTATATAAGGCCAAGGAAAGATTACATTTCTTTTAAAAAATATAGACCTAATCTCCTCCTTTTCCTATGTTCGAATAATTTTCTATTATAACATCAAAGGTCTTCCCTTGTGGCTCAGCTGATAAAGAATCCACCTGCAATGCGAGATACCTGGGTTCAATCCCTGGGTTGGGAAGATCCCCTGGAGAAGGGAAAGGCTACCCACTCCAGTATTCTGGCCTGGAGAATTCCATGAACTGTATAGTCTATGGTCTGCAAAGAGTTGGACATGACTGAATGACTTTCACTATAACATCAGTACCACTTGAAGAATATTATTTGTAGTGGATTTGATGATCCCACTCACAATTTCCTAGGAGTTGTTCATGAGTCTATGGGTGGTAGTGGGATGGGGAAGCAGCTAGGTAGAACTCTGACGTGGATCTACATCTCTCCTCACTGATATCCATGACCCTGATTCCTTTCTGCTCTTTGTGGAGAAGTCACTCAAGTGGTCAGCAAATTGGTCTCTCAAGTCAAACTTTTCCTGAGTCCTGTACAAAGCGAACTGTTAGTTTAAGTGTATTTTTGTGTTCTTTTCCTGTGCCTGAAGATCATAGTTGAAAAAAGGGATTGGAACAAACATCCAGAAAGTTGACCCACATAGCTGTTGCCATAGGTAACTCTTTAATCCTCTTGGTTTCTGCTCTTCTTCCCAGTTCTTCTCATCCACAGGGGTGTTTTGTTGAAAACTGACTGCCTGTAACCTGGTCATGTATAGTGAGAGCTGTTGGTCCCTTCCCTCAAGCTAAGCCATTAGGGTGATCCTCCTCCTCCAACTTCCAGAAAGTCATCATAGCTTCAATGGCTCAGCTTCTTTTTTCCCATTCATTACATATTTACATTGCACTTTTAGTAGGGTTGGGCTTCCCTGGTGGCTCAGATGGTAAAGAATCTGCCTGTAGCACAGGAGACCCTGGTTCAATCCCTGGCTTGGGAAGATCCACTGGAGACAGAATGACAACCCACTGCAGTATTCTTCATTGGAGAATACCTTGGACAGAGGAGCATGGCTACTCTTTATAAAGCCTACAAAAGGAGTCCCCTCTGAAAAGTTTGCTGAGATGTGAGGAAAACACCAAAATTACTCGCTTATAGAAGCAAAAATATGTGTGTGTGTGTGTGTGTGTGTGTGTGTGTGTGTGTATCAGTTCAGTTCAGTCACTCAGTCATGTCCGACTCTTTGCAACCCCATGAATCGCAGCATGCCAGGCCTCCTTGTCCATCACCAACTCCCTGAGTTCACGCAAACTCATGTCCATCTAGTCAGAGATGCCATCCAGCCATCTCATCCTCTGTTGTCCCCTTCTCCTCCTGCCCCCAATCCCTCCCAGCATCAGAGTCTT
>NW_011494919.1:1124367-1124710 GCF_000754665.1 Bison bison bison | reverse complement strand
CCTTGACTAGACGGACCTTTGTTGGCAAAGTAATGTTTCTGCTTTTGAATATTCTATCTAGGTTGGTCATAACTTTCCTTCCAAGGAGTAAGTGTCTTTTAATTTCATGGCTACAATCAGTTTTCATTCCAATCCCAAAGAAAGGCAATGCCAAAGAATGCTCAAACTACTTCACAATTGCACTCATCTCACACGCTAGTAAAGTAATGCTCAAAATTCTCCAAGCCAGGCTTCAGCAATATGTGAACTGTGAACTTCCAGATGTTCAAGCTGGTTTTAGAAAAGGCAGAGGAACCAGAGATCAAATGGTCAACATCCACTGGGTCATGGAAAAAGCAAGAGA
>NW_011494919.1:1119788-1124249 GCF_000754665.1 Bison bison bison | reverse complement strand
TATTGACTATGCCAAAGCCTTTGACTGTGTGGGTCACAATAAACTGTGGAAAATTCTGAAAGAGATGGGCATACCAGACCACCTGACCTGCCTCTTGAGAAACCTGTATGCAGGTCAGGAGGCAACAGTTAGAACTGGACATGGAACAACAGACTGGTTCCAAATAGGAAAAGGAGTATGTCAAGGCTGTATATTGTCACCCTGCTTATTTAACTTATATGCAGAATACATCATGAGAAATGCTGGGCTGGAAGAAACACAAGCTGTAATCAAGATTGCTGGGAGAAATATCAGTAACCTCAGATATGCAAATGACACCACCCTTATGGCAGAAAGTAAAGAGGAACTAAAAAGCCTCTTGATGAAAGTGAAAAAGGAAAGTGAAAAAGTTGGCTTAAAGCTCAACATTCAGAAAACGAAGATCATGGCATTCGGTCCCATCACTTCATGGCAAATAGATGGGGAAATAGTGGAAATATATATATATATACATGTATATACATACATATACATATATATATATATATACACATATATATATATATATAAAATACAGTGGGAATTAAGGTTATTTCATCCAGTTCTCTTATTCAACATTCATCAAGGCTGCAGAAGAAACAAACTCCATTTCACCATTTGTTAGAGCAACTTTCAACAGATCTCACAGCGAGAGCTTGTGACATCAATCTAGCTTGGCAGCAACATTCCATCACAGGATTTACAGCCTTGTAACTATTAAACTAGTTTCACAGATGCAGGTGAAGCAGTAATTACTGATTCTTGCACACTGTTTTTAAAAGGGAGTTGTATTTGGAGAAACAAGAGACTTAGGCATGTGGAAGCGCCCTTTGCCTTTAAGGTGGCAGTCTACCTGGGACTGGCAGTGGAGGTTCCTGGGTTTGAAAAACAGTGCTGTTATTTGATCAAGGGCTAGCTTTTTTGTTTTCAGTGGCCACAGGCTTTGGGGACTCTGAGGGGCCAGAAGCCTGAATCTTCAGGGAAGACACTGCCTTGAGTCTCTTTTCTGTACCATTGAAGTGTGAAAGCCCAGTTCCAAATCTGCTTCCTCTCGCTTCTGCCTGTGGGCGCTTAATTAGGTGCTTATCCTAACACCTTACAACATGCTTTCTGTATCAGATTTAATTCCCAAGCCATCATATTTGCCTTTTTTCATAGTTTTTCCAACTTCTCAAAACTTTGCTATAAATGAGGACATGCTGGCAAGCACTCTGTCTATAACCTCACCTTCCATTCATTCCAGAAACAGCATCCATTGCTTCTGCTGTGGGATGATAGCTTTAATGATACTGGCAGACTTTTCTTCCAGCCTTCTCCTAATCTATAGGAGAGTCTAATTTTTCTATTTTTAGTCATTTAATTTTATTCCCTACATACATTCCTAAAAAGGCCAGACCCTCCCACCCTCCCTGTTCCTCTTCAGAATGGTTAAAATATATTGGCAATCAGGCAAACACTTTTTGAAAAATGTTTTATAACACAAATTATTTCTTTATTCTGCTTTGTACACTGAAAATACAAAATACATGGAATACATGCTCTAATCAAGTTGACTGTGCAGAGAAGAAATATTGACCTTCAATACTGGTCTCTTTTGAATCACACGTTGAGATACTTTATGATACTTTATGAAACTAAAATGCTGTCTTAAATTATCCTTATAAAAAAATAACTGATAAAATGGATAGTTGCCATAAGGAAACACACAAATTGTTCCAAAGTAAGTATATGTGCTAATTTGAAAATCTAAGGAAGTTCTTAATTTAAAATTTGCAGCCTGGAAAATATTTGAAAGGTTGTTATACTTTATTACATCCATAACACTGTTGACTTCATGTCATTTCTGTACCTAGCTTACTAGGTTTTTGCAGACTAACTTTAAAATATGAAAATAAAAAAGAAAAATCCAGGGAGCTAGACTTTCTTCTCATATTTATTACAAGATTTACCAGGAGCCTGAGTCTCATTTATGTCACCATGGATTTATTTTACAAGTTTAGACTTGCACAAATGTGCCAAAATTTCAATGCCTTACACATTTTTTGAAAAGCAACTGTTTTATGCAATGTACTGACCTTTAAGTGTCTATTTTGATTGGTTAATGGTTACACCTTTACAGCCCAATCATATTGTAAATAAGGGGGGAAAACTGAATATATAAAGGTCAGGAAAGTTTAGTGACAAAACTTATAAAACTCTATACTTTCCTCTGACTGTTGCTGTTGCTGTTAAGTCACTTCAGTCGTGTCCGACTCTGTGCGACCCCTTAGACAGCAGCCCACCAGGCTCCCCTGTCCCTGGGATTTTCCAGGCAAGAACAGTGGAGTGGCTTGCCATTTCCTTCTCCAATGCATGAAAGTGAAAAGTGAAAGTGAAGTCGCTCAGTCGTGTCCGACTCTTCGTGTCCCCATGGACTGCAGCCTACCAGGCTCCTCCGTCCATGGGATTTTCCAGGCAAGAGTACTGGAGTGGGGTGCCATTGCCTTCTCCGTTCCTCTGACTAAAAATGATTAAAATTTATAAATCTGTCTTCTAAACACATTTAAGGAATAAAGGCCCTTAAAATGAATTCAAAACATAAATCTCTGAATCAGATCAGATCAGTCACTCAGTCATGTCCAACTCTTTGCGACCCCATGAATCGCAGCACGCCAGGCCTCCCTGTCCATCACCAACTTCCGGAGTTCACCGAGACTCAGTCCATCGAGTCAGCGATGCCATCCAGCCATCTCATCCTCTGTTGTCCCCTTCTCCTCCTGCCCCCAATCCCTCCCAGCATCAGAGTCTTTTCCAATGAGTCAGCCCTTAACATGAGGTGGCCAGAGTACTGGAGTTTCAGCTTTAGCATCATTCCTTCCAAAGAAATCCCAGGGCTGATCTCCTTCAGAATGGACTGGTTGGATCTTCTTGCAGTCCAAGGGACTCTCAAGAGTCTTCTCCAACACCATAGTTCAAAAGCATCAATTCTTCGGCGCTCAGCCTTCTTCACAGTCCAACTCTCACATGTTTGTACCTTTTCCAAAAAATTCAGTTGAACATCTTTCAAACTATTATTTAAAGATGCATGACACTGTGTTCACATGGAGTTACAATGATGACACTGGAAATTCTCAGGGTTTAGGTTTATTGTTATTTAACTTTATCTAGTTCCCAGAACATGGTGGCTCAACAAATAAAAACTCTTCATTTATCAAAATTGAAATCTCAAAGGAAAATAACAGCAATATAAATAAACATCCAAAGAATGATAGAAGCTGTTCATGCAATAAAATGTCAGTAATTCTTAGAACAGTCTTTCATAATTATCAGCACTTCCACTTCATTCTGTACATAATGGAAAAGAAAGTTCTCTTTGGCATCGAATCATTCTTAAACTGAGCTAAGAAAAATGCCAAGTGAAAAAAAAACTGGGAATTGCAACCATATGAGCAGTCAAGTCAAGCACAACAAGTCAGGAGCACTTGTTGGTAGAAAATGTTTAGAAGAAGCCCCTTTTACTTGCATTGCATAGGAACAGAGAAAATAACATCCAAAGAGGAGAAAAAAGAAAGACAAGGGAGGGGTTTTGTTTTTCCAGGGGGCTTCCCTCATAGCTTAGCTGTAAAGAATCCGCCTGTACGATGCTCAACATCACTCATTATCAGAGAAATGCAAATCAAGACCACTATGAGGTACCATTTCACACCAGTCAGAATGGCTGCGATTCAAAAGTCTACAAATAATAAATGTTGGAGAGGGTGTGGAGAAAAGGGAACCCTCTTACACTGTTGGTGGGAATGCAAACTAGTACAGCCACTATGGAGAACAGTGTGGAGATTCCTTAAAAAACTGGAAATAGAACTGCCTTATGATCCAGCAATCCCACTGCTGGGCATACACACTGAGGAAACCAGAAGGGAAAGAGACACGTGTACCCCAATGTTCAGCTCAGCACTGTTTATAATAGCCAGGACATGGAAGCAACCTAGATGTCCATCAGCAGATGAATGGATAAGAAAGCAGTGGTACATATACACAATGGAGTATTACTCAGCCATTAAAAAGAATTCATTTGAATCAGTTCTAATGAGGTGGATGAAACTGGAGCCTATTATACAGAGTGAAGTAAGCCAGAAGGAAAAACACCAATACAGTATACTAACGCATATATATGGAATTTAGAAAGATGATAACAATAACCCTGTGTACGAGACAGCAAAAGAGACACTGATGTATGGAACAGTCTTATGGACTCTGTGGGAGAGAGAGAGGGTGGGAAGATTTGGGAGAATGGCATTGAAACATGTAAAATATCATGTATGAAACGAGATGCCAGTCCAGGTTCAATGCACGATACTGGATGCTTGGGGCTGGTGTACTGGGATGACCCAGAGGGATGGTATGGGGAGGGAGGAGGGAGGAGGGTTCAGGATGGGGAGCACATGTATACCTGTGATGGATTCA
>NW_011494919.1:1113506-1119688 GCF_000754665.1 Bison bison bison | reverse complement strand
TTGGCAAAACTAATACAATTATGTAAAGTTTAAAAAAAAAAAAAAAAAGAATCCGCCTGTAATGCAGGAGACCCTAGTTCAGTCCTTGGGTTGGGAAGATCCCCTGGAGGAGGGCATGGCAACCCACTCCAGTATTCTTGCATGGAGAATCCCCTTGGACAGAGGGACCTGGTGGGTTACAGTTCATGGGGTTGCAAACAGTCAGACATGACTGAGCAGCTAAGCACAGCACAGCGCGTGTTGTTCCAGAAGCCCAGGTGAGGATGAGAACTAGAGATTAGTTGTAGAAAGCAATTAACATTCTTAAGAGTGAGAATGGGAAAAGTGGAAAATTAATCAGTTCTCTAGAATGAGTAAGAATAGTCACATGTGTGTCAGTGTTATACAAAATCTGGAGGATCTGGCTTCGGCAAACACAGAATGTCTCCACTATATACATGAATCATTTGCATGTCTGGTGTCAAGGAAGAGAAACAAATCACTGTATTTCCCAGTGTAACTCCGGGGATGAAGGGTGGTATGAGAAAATTGTAGAGAGACCATTGCTCTAAGTGATAGAGTTTCATTTAAGTATTTTAAGAAGAAAAATAGCATCGTAGTGGGAGAGGAAATTGGTAATTACCTGGAATGACATCGTGGTTTTTGATGTAGTTCCCAGTGATCTTAACCACCTAGAAATCATGCCCTGGGTGATTTCTCTCCTTGAATGGGGGCTGGACCTAATGCTTTGCTTCTAATGCACAAACTATAGCCATAGTAATTAGATTTTACCTCTATGATTAGGTTACAAAAAATCCATGACTTGCATCTTGCCCTATCAGTCTTCCTCTCTTGCTGGCACTCTCTCCTGCCCTCTTGCTTCCTGGGGATTGTAAAAGGAACTGCCTTGAGAGATGCTTTATTGAGAGGCTCACATTCCAAGGAACCAAGCTAGTCTTCAGTCCAACAATTCACAAAGAACTAAATCTGCCAACAACCATGTGAGTGAACCTGGAAATGAAACCTTTCCCTGTCAGGCCTTGAGATGACTGTCTTTAAACAGCTGCCATCACACACAAACACACATGCACACACACTTACATGCACACTCACAAATAATCATACACACACACACACACACACACACACACACCACCTTTCCATTCCCTTTATTGGTATCCTGCTGGTTCAGAGCTGAACTGACAATATAGAAGGGAACTCAGTGCTGAGAATGGCTCTGATTTGGCAATCTCCTTCCTCTCTATTTCTTTTATTATGGTTCCAGTTCTTTTTTTCTTTTTTAATTGGGTAGTTACTTATTATTTAATTTTTATTTTACATTGGAGTATAATTGATTAACAATGTTTTATTAGTTTCAGGTGTACAACAAAGTGATCCAGTTATACATCAAAGTGATCCAGTTATACATGTACATGTATCTATTCTTTTTCAAATTCTTTTCAAATTTAAGTTATTACAGAGTCTTGAGCACAGTTCCCTGTGCTATAGAGTAGGTCCTTGTTGATTATCTGTTTTAAATGCATCAATGTGTACATGTATATTTCAGTGCATTTTGAAGGGTTAAGTAGTCTTTCCACCCAACCCTTCAGTAAAGTGGTTTAATTAGGTGGTCATATTCTTTCCCCTAATGCTTAGATAGAATCTGTTGCACAGATGGAATAGCAATGTCATTTGAGAAATAGTTATGATTGAGGGAAGGGGAGATTGCATACTTCTAGGAAATCCTGAGTGAACAGCTAAGCATTGATATGACACTGAATACATGGAAAAGAAAGCAAGTCTCAGGAGATGAGACAGCATCAAAGGGAAGATGTCTGCATGAAAAATATAGTCCTCATGCTGCCTGTAGTGTGTATATCAAAGGATACTAATACTTATTTTTTAAATTAAAATATTAGCTTTTATTTTGAAATTAAGTTACATGAGGTAAAAAAAAAAATGAGTTTTTTAAGTTGCCAGGGTCTTTTTGTTGTTTAAATTGTCTCCTAATAGAACTGCTAAATAGAATTCAAAAACCAGAAACATACCTCATGGTGCTCAGGGTTCAGCGGGCTAAAGCTTCAGACTCTTGATTCAGCAGAGCAGAACTAAGCATCTGAGTACCAAGCATGGATCTGGAATAACAGGTCCATTTAAGGAGGTTTCAGTGGCCCTCATCTAGTACAGGGTTGTGGCAAAATGCCAAGGAAACGCTGTGATAAAAGCACTGTGATGGGTGTTCAGAATTTAAAAGCATAAAGTTGTTATTGAAGTGCAGTTTTTCTGTATGGCCTAAAATTTTATGAGAATGAATTATTTATACAGTTTAAAAAGTTATTTTTGTCATTTTAACATGGGAAAAACATAAATAACCCCAAAGAGCACTGTGAAACTATATCTTTGACAGTATCCAGCAGGCCAGGATATTACTGGGCTAGTCTGAGGCTCCAGCAAAATATTCACTCTGTGAAGGAACAAAACTGAGTGCTTCAGTACTAAGGTCTTCATGTGTGCATGCCCTGTTTGATAGCTTCTTCACTGCTCTATGAAAAAGGATATTCTTGAGATGAATCTTCTTCTTCTCTTACAGTTATCTTATTTAAAAATCTACTGAACACTGACTCACTCTGTTCCACCCTAGTCCTCTCTCTTTCCTTTGGGTCTTTTGATGATAGATGCTAGTATACCCATCTGCCATTCCCTCCAATATGGTTCTTAAAGTTTATTAGTTTGTTTTCTCCTCCTTTAACCTGAGTCTCACAAGCCGAAGGAAACTACTGACTCAGTATCTCTTAGAGAGGGTGGTCAACAGTAACATTTCTGATCATTTCTCCAGTACCTCTTATGTCACTACAGAGCTCTCTCCAGCTACTTGAGTTGCATTAGGCCAAATGACCTAAAATCAAGGTACATTATCATATTTTAAGCTGCTTCTTCAGCACAGGTTTGTTGAAATCTACTGCCCCTCCATTGCTCTGGATGTATTTCTATATATTGGGTAGGCCAAAAATTTGTTAAGATTTTCTATAACATCTTATGGAAAAATCCAAATGAACTATTTGGCCAGCCCAGTACCTATAGGTCAGGTTTGTAAGATGATGCAGTAAGAATCCAAATAATATATACCCAAATAGTCATTGTAATAACAAGACATTTCTCTTTTTATATTTTTGTCAGGATTCAGAGTCCAATTAACAAGACCTCTTCCTCTGTAGCAGCCATTTAACATTTTTATTGACAAATTTTTAAGAAGGGGTGTAGGGTAGTCCTTTGGTTCCCAAGATAAACATATAAACACAGATAACATGACTTGGAATTCTGTGTTTTATTTTTGGAGTATTTATTCAGTTCTGTAAAAATTGACTGAAATGTATAACTTTCCAACTATTAAGATGCTTTGGGGGAAAAAAATTAAAGACTACATGTTTGAAAATAAAGTACTGAAAAAAAAAAAGTTGAGTGGCAACTATGTTGTATATGTTAGAGTTGACCAAAAGAACTATTGCAATTAGAAGCCAGATAAATTATGAAATTATGACTTTAACAATAGAATGCTAGTATAAAAAAAAGAAGAAAAGAAAAACTAGAATCTATGGGTTGCAGAAACCTCCCAACATGGGCTGAGTGTGAGCAATGTTTACTTCTGAGTGATTTTCTGATGTGGCTGGAGGTTTAGGACTGGGCCTGGCCCGGTCTACCTGGGGGTAAATAAGCAAGAGAACACCTGACTTATCTTCCCAAAGGCATATTTGGTGAGTTCTTATGCTGTATGCAAGACTGAAGGACTGTGCCAGAAGATTCAGAAAGGCAGAGTGAAATCTTCCAGGTTCTCATAGTGATGGAGAGAGAAAACAATTAAAAGGGCATAAATCAAACATATGGTCAGTCCCCATCCTGACCATGTGTTTTTCAGATTTTAAAGTTTAATGGAGTAAGATGCTAAATAGCTAAGCTTAATATTTTTGAAATTTAGAACTTAATATCCAACAGAATTTTAAGGCTTAGGAAAAACAGATTCATCGAACTCTAAATCGGAATATCAAGTGGGTCTGATTTGAGAAACAGGGATTAACTTGAGGTGACAATGACTTAACAAAACTATAACCTAGTCCTAATCTCTAATTATATTGATATGCTTACTGTTTATCCAATCCAAATAACAGAGGAAAGTAGGAGTATATTCTGTTGAACCTAGCATCATCAGAGTACTTCATGATTCTTTATTACACAATGTCCAGCATGAAACCAAAAAGATGTCAAGATATGTGAACTGGCAAATTAATACATATACACATCAAACAGTAGGTACAGACCCATAAATAACATATTTCAGAATATAAGTGACAAAAATTCAGAAATACTATTGCTAATATGATAATAAAAGTAAGTGAACAATATGAAGAATATTTTAGCAAAGAATTTTAGAAAAAAGTTAAAACTCATATAGACATTATAAGCTGAAAATCATAATTGAACTTAAACAGCTGAGTAGTTTAAACCAGAGTACAGTAAAACACGGGAAAGTGAGCATAAGAAAGATTCACACAAACAATCTAAACTGAAGCATAAATATTGGATCAGTCAGTCAGTTCAGTCACTCAGTTGTGTCTGACTCTTTGCCACCCCATGGACTGCAGCACACCAGGCTTCCCTGTCCATCACCAACTCCCAAAGCTTTCTCAAACTCATGTCCATCAAGTTTCAGCTTCAGCATCAGTCCTTCCAATGAATATTCAGCACTGATTTCCTTTAGGATTAATTGGTTTGATTTCCTTGCAGTCCAAGGGACTCTGAAGAGTCTTCTCCAACACCACAGTTCAAAAGCATCAATTCAGGGGGGCTAAATCACATTTAGAATCAAACCCCACACTGCCAGAGATGCTCGGAGGGCTCAAACAAAACCTTGTGTGCACAAGGACCCAGAGACCCCACAGAGACTGAGCCAGAACTGTGTTTGAGTGTCTCCTATGTTTGAGGTCAGGAGTGGCCTGCTGCAGGGGCGGGGTCTCTGGGTGCAAGAGATCTGGTCACACAGCCTGTGGCATAAGCCCTCTTGGAGGAGGTTACCATTAACCCCACCATAGGGACGCTGAGCAGACAAACTACAAACTGCAGAACAATTATACCAAAGAAATTCTCACACTGTTAAGAAAGTTCTAGGACCCACAACAGATTTCCAAACCTGGGATCTGGCAAATAAACTGAGAACACCCCAGGGAATTTGACTTTGGAGGCCAGTGGGATTTGATTACAGAACTTATACAGGACTGGATAAACAGAATCTTGGAGGGCACAAACAAAACCTTGTGCACACCAGTATCCAGGGGAAAGGAGCAGTGACCCCACAAGATACCAAGACACCAACCCAGACTTGCCCATGAGTGTCAAGAAGTCTCCCACTGAAAGGGAGGCATGGGTGCGCAGGGGCCTGCTGCAGGGCTGGGGGCACTGAGTGCAGCAGTGCATGGATGGGACCTTTTGAAGGAGGTCACTATTACCTTCATTACCTCCACCATAGTTTGGCCTCAGGTCAAACAACAGGAAGGGAACACAGCCCCATCCATTAACAGAAAATTGAATTAAAGATTTACTGAGCATGGCCCTGCCCATCAGAACAAGATCCAGTTTCCCCCACAGTCAATCTTTCCCAACAGGAAGCCTCCATAAGCCTCTTATCCTTCTCCATCAGAGGGCTGAAAGAATGAAAACCACAATCACAAAAAACTAATCAAACTGATCACATGGACCATAGCCTTGTCTAACTCAATGAAATTATGAGCCATGCCGTGTAGGGCCACCCAAGATGGATGGGTCATGGTGGAGAGTTCTGACAAAACCTGATCCACTGGAGAAGGGAATGGCAAACCACTTCAGTATTCTTGCCTTGAGAACCCCATGAAGAGTATGAAAAGGGAAAGATTGCATAAAGCAGAACAAAGCATAAAAAAACATGGGTCACAGTGTATATACTTGATATGAAGTGACAACTCATTGGAAAAGACCCTGATGCTGGGGAAGATTGACAGCAGGAGGAAAAGGGGGTGACAGAGGATGAGATGATTGGATAGCATCACTAACTCAATGGACAAGAATTTGAGCAAACTCTGGGAGATAGTGAAGGACAGGGAAGCTTGGGTTGTTGCAGTCCAGAGAGTCAGACACGACTAATTGACTGAACAACATATACCCATAATATACCTAAT
>NW_011494919.1:1098090-1113406 GCF_000754665.1 Bison bison bison | reverse complement strand
AATATACCTAATATACCTATAGTTAGAGACCAACAAAGACAGCTGAGGGAAAGGTAGAAAGGAGCAATATTTGAAGAGCAATTGGTTAAGATTTTTGTAAAGCAATAAAGGATATTAACCCACGTTTAAGAAGATCAATATGATGTAAGCAACATAATACAAACAAAGCCATACCTTGGCAGATCATAGTCAAACTATTGGACTGAGACAAATGGAAAGTCTTAAAAGCAAGTATAACAACAAAAACTAAGATTTTCAACAAAACTACAGAAACTAAAGACAATGGAATGACATCTTTAGCATTCTAAGGGTAAAATTATGCCCATCTAAAATTCTGGAACCCGTGAAAATATACATAAAATTGAGGCATAATAAAATATCTTTAAACAAATAAATATTGAATGGTTAACTAGCAAACCTAAAGTTTAACAAATTCTTTAGTTCCTCAGACTACAAAAAATTATCCCATACAGAAGCATGAAACTATAGGAAGCAATGAAGCTCACTAGAAAAAAAAAAAAAAAACCTAAAAACATTGGCACAAAAAGAAAGCAAGAATCTGAATGAGCTCTGAATCTATTATAGAAACTATATCTATAATTAACACATTTCTCACACACAAAAAAGAATCCCAGGACAGATGGATTATCTGGCAAATTCTTCGAAAAACTTAAGGAGTAAATAAGACTAATTTTACACAAGCACTTTCAGAGAATATATGTAAAAATCAGACCACTTCCCAATCTGTGGCCAGAAGGTACCAAATGTTGACACCAAAATCTGACAAAAATATTAAAGCAAAAGGAACTGATAGGGAATATTTATCACAAAAGAGACATGAAAAGTAGGGGTAAATATAACTGTCTTTTGGCATTTCTAATATATGCTGAAATAAAATGTATGATAAAGAATGTGAGTGACTAAATAATGTTTAACTATTTTAAGTTTTATTTGTTGTATGGTAAGTGGTAAAAATACTGTTTAAGGTGTAATAAGTCTATGGTACCTGGAGAAGGGAATGACAGCCCACTCCAGTATTCTTACCTGGAGAATTCCGTAGACAGAAGAGCCTGGCAAACTATAGACCATGGGTCACAAAGAGTCGGACATGACTGAAGTGACTGAGCATGCATACATGCCAGTCTATAATATTATATTATAAATAAATAAATATAATTATAGCCCCTCAGGTATTCAGAAAGGTATAATGAATATTCTAATGAATTAATAAATAATTTAATACATAAATAAAAATAAATCTGAAAGTTAAAATAAATGCTTTATCTAAAAATGGAAAGGGATAATAAAAATAATACAATAGTGCAATATAAAAACAAAAGTCATATCCAAAATCTGTTAAGAATTCTTAGAAATCATATAGAAAAGTACAGATAATCTATGTTTTCCTATGGCCAAATGACTTGAAAAGTCACCTTATATTAGAAGATAACATAAAAGAAACCCCAAATTATATGAATATCATTAGTCATTGGTAAAATTAAAGTTAAAATGACAGCAAAATACCGCTGTACTCCTATAAAATACCTAAAAATTAAAGTGACCCATAATACCTAGTTTTGCAAAAGCTGTGGAATAACTAATACATTATTGGTAGAAATGTAAATCTGAATAACTATATTGAAAAGCTGTTTGGCAATATCTGTGTGCTGTGCTTAGTCATTCAGTCATGTCTGACTCTTTGTAACCCCATGGACTGTAGCCTGCCAGGCTCCTCTGTCCATGGGGATTCTCCAGGCAAGAATAATGGAGTGGATTGCCATGCCCTCTTCCAGGGATCTTCCCAATTCAGAGATTGAACCCAGGTTTCCCACATTGCAGGCGGATTCTTTACCATCTCAGCCATCAGGGAAGCCCCCCTATCTACTAAAGCTTAGTATTTATATACTCTTTGTCCCAACTACTTTACTCCTGGATACTCCATATCAATAAATCAGTTCAGTTCAGTTCAGTTCAGTTACTCAGTCGTGTCTGACTCTCTGCAACCTCATGGACTGCAGTACGCCAAGCTTCCCTGTCCATCACCAACTCCTGGAGCCTATTCGAACTCATGACCATGGTGTCAGTGATGCCATTCAACCATCTCATCCTCTGTCAATCACTTCTCCTCCTACCTTCAATCTTTCCCAGCATCAGGGTCTTTTCCAATGAGTCATTTTTCTCATCAGGTGGCCAAAGTATTGGAGTTTCAGCATCAGTCTTTCAAATGAATATTCAGAACCGATTTCCTTTAGGATGGACTGGTTGGATCTCCTGGCAGTCCAAGGGACTTTGTTGGAGAGTCTTCTCCAACACAACAGTTCAAAAGCATCACATAGTCCAACTCTCACATCCACAAGGAAATATGATTCTCATTATTTATCATAGCCCCAAATTGGAAACAGATGAATTGGCCAATAACACTGACATAAATCAATAAATTGCTACTGATTCATAAAATTTAGCATCTATACTGCAACTGGCAGGATTCATAATATACTACCCAAACTGTGGCATCCTGGCATAATGGCAGGTACAGGAAGGATTTTCTGATCTTCCCTTGAAATAGATCATAAAGCCTTCATGTGAGAGGTACCCTTCTTATTCCACAGGAAAGGAGCATCCTTATCTCCAAAGAGGAGCAAGAGATGCCAAGGGGAATCTGAATAACAAAGTCTTGCATTTTTCCCAGTTTATCACACTTATCCATTTCCTTTTTTGTCCTATCACATTTTTCAGTAGTTTTCACTCTTTATGAAACCCAGTATAAAAATCCTCGGCTTTAACCAGTTATTTCTAATGAAGCCTCCTGTGTCATGTAAAGCTTATATTAAAAAAATTTTTGTATGCTTTTCTGTTGTTAATTTTTTGTTACAGGGGATCCAGCTGAGAACTTAGAAGGGAATATTTTTCCTCCTCTATACAATAATAAAGAATGAGTTATTGATACATACAAGAATATGATGAATGTTAAAAACATAATGTTGCATAAAAATAGCCTTATGCAAGAGGTTATATACTGCATGATACTACTTCTATGAAGATCATTAACGGGCAAAATGAATTTGGGTGAATTGAGGTCAGAACAGGAGTTATCTTTTTATTGCAGTTATTGACTGCGATAACAATGAGATTTCTGGGATGCTTGTGACATATTTTTAATTTCAGTTGTGTTTTTTTTGTGTGGACCTATGGGAGAACTCGGCACCCCACTCCAGTACTCTTGCCTGGAAAATCCCATGGATGGAGGAGCCTGGTGGGCTGCAGTCCATGGGGTTGCTAAGAGTCGGACACGACTGAACGACTTCACTTTCACTTTTCACTTTCATGCATTGGAGAAAGAAATGGCAACCCACTCCAGTGTTCTTGCCTGGAGAATCCCAGGGATGGAGGAGCTTAGTGGCTGCCGTCTATGGGGTCGCACAGAGTCGGACATGACTGAAGTGACTTAGCAGTAGCAGCAGTATGGGAGAACTTGCTGACCTGTCTATTTAAGAGCAATATACTCTACTATGAGCAAATTATGCATCAATATTAAGAAGGAAGAAAATAAATAATAAATGTAGCTAGTTTGGTTTAACACATAACTACCTCTAGGGCCTAATGATTCCACATTTAGGTATTCTTGTTCAATTGTTCAGTCATGTCTGACTCTTTGCAGCCCCATGGACTGGAGCATGCCAGGCTTCCCTGTCCTTCACCATTTCCCAGAGTTTGCTCAAGCTCATATCCACTGAGTCGATGATGCCATCCAACTATCTCATCCTCTATCACCACCTTTTCCTCCTGCCCTCAATCTTTTCCAACATCAGAGTCTTTTCCAATGAGTCAGCTCTTTGCATCCAACAAATATGACTGACTTTTTATACCAAAAGACATTTAATAGATTTTCACAGCAACACTATTTTTATATCCACACACACACAAAAGTGAAGGATTGTCCACCAACAGAAGAATGACAAGTTATGCTTTACTGATGAAACAGAAAGCTGCTGCTGCTGCTAAGTCGCTTCAGTCGTGTCCGACTCTGTGCGACCCCATAGATGGCAGCCACCAGGCTCCCCTGTCCCTGGGATTCTGCAGGCAAGAACACTGGAGTGGGTTTCCATTTCCTTCTCCAATGCATGAAAGTGAAAAGTGAAAGTGAAATCGCTCAGTTGTGTCCGACTCTTTGAGACCCCATGGACTACAGCCCACCAGGCTCCTCTGTCCATGGGATTCTCCAGGCAAGAGTACTGGAGTGGGGTGCCATTGCATTCTCCAATGTAATAGAATAAAATATAGCTATTGAATGGACAGAATGCTGCTACAAGTATAATGTCACAACATGCTCATGTTCATATAAAGTTCCTTAGGAAAAATGGAACCCATGGTAGAGGAAGTCAAGCTTATGTTCTCTTTGGGAGAAAAAAATGACTGAGTCATAAGAGAGGCCTCTGGCCTGATGGTAGCATTGTGTCATGAGTATGGTGGTCATGTGGCTGAGGTCAGGTTGAAACATTCTTTGAGTTACACATTTTTGATTTATGCGTTTTTCAGTATGTAACTTTGTATTCACTTGTAGGGGCTACTGTCACAAGGTACCACAGACTGGCTGGGGTAAAACAAAACTATCATGTCACATTCTAGAGGTGAGAAGTCCAAATTCCAGATGTCAGCAAGGCTGTTTCCTTCTGAAGTTTGTGGTGGTGGATCTTTTCTATGGCTCTCTTCTAGCTTTCAGTGGTTTTCTGGCAATCATTCACATTCCTTGTCTTGTAAGTGTATCAGTGCAGTTCTTTCAACTTCATGGAATCTCCTTCTCTCTTCATATAGCCTTCACTCTGTGTGTCTCTGTGTTTAAATTTGCCCTTTTTATAAGGACACTAATCGTATTGGGATTAGGGCCCACCAAGATGACCTCATTTTAGAGGACATCACCAGATGGTCAATACCGAAATGAGATTGATTATATTCTTTGCAATCAAAGGTGGAGAAGCTCTATACAGTCAGCAAAAAGAACACCGGGAGCTGATTGTGGCTCAGCTCATGAACTCCTTATTTAAAAATTCAGACTTAAATTGAAGAAAGTAGGGAAAACCACTTAAACCATTTAGGTGTGACCTAAATCAAACCCCTTATGATTATACAGTGGAAGTGACAAATAATTTCAAGGGATTAGATCTGATAGACAGAGTGCCTGAAGAACTATGGACAGAGGTTTGTGACATTGTACAGGAGGCAGTGATTGAGAACATCCCTACGAAAAAGAAATGCAAAAAGGCAAATTGGTTGTCTGACGAGGACTTACAAATAGCTGAGAAAAGAAGAGAAGCAAAAGGCAAAGGAGAAAAGGAAAGATATACACATTTGAATGCAGAATTCCAAAGAATAGCAAGGAGAGGTAAGAAAGCCTTCCTCAGTGATCAGTGCAAAGAAATAGAGAAAAACAGTAGAATGGGAAAGACTAGAGATCTCTTCAAGAAAATTAGAGATACCAAGGGAATATTTCATGCAAATATGAACACAATAAAGGACAGAAATGGTATAGACCTAACAGAAGCAGAAGATATTAAGAAGAGGTGGCAAGAAGACACAGAAGAAGTGTATAAAAAGGATCTTCATGACCCAGATAACCACGATGGTGTGATCACTCACCTAGAGCCTGACATCCTGGAATGTGAAGTCAAGTGAACCTTAGGAAATATTACTATGAACAAAGCTGGTGGAGGTGATGGAATTCCAGTTGAGCTATTTCAAATCCTAAAAGATGGTGCTGTGAAAGTGCTGCACTCAATATGCCAGCAAATCTGGAAAACTCATCAGTGGTCACAGGACTGGAAAAGGTCAATTATCATTCCAATCCCAAAGAAAGGCAATGCCAAAGAATGTTCAAACTACCACACAATTGCTCTCATCTCACATACTAGCAAAGTAATGTTCAAAATTCTCCAAGACATGTTTCAACAGTACATGAACCATGAACTTCCAGATGTTCAAGCTAGTTTTAGAAAAGTCAGAGGAACCAGAGATCAAATTGCCAACATCCACTGGATCATCAAAAAAACAAGAAAGTCCCAGAAAAACATCTACTTTTGCCTTATTGACTGCTCCAAAGCCTTTGACTGTGTGGATCACAAAAAAAACGTGGAAAATTCTTAAAGAATTGGGAATAGCAGACCATCTGATATTTCCTGCCTCAGGAGACCTGCCTCTGAGAAATCTGTATGCAGGTCAAGAAGCAACAGTTAGAACTGGACATGGAACAACAGACTGGTTCCAAATCAGGAAAGGGGTACATCAAGGCTGTCACCCTGCTTTTTTAAATTATATGCAAAGTACATCATGCAAAATGCTGGGCTGGATGAAGCACAAGCTGGAATCAAGATTGCTTGGAGAAATATCAATAACTTCAGATATGCAGATGACACCACCCTTATGACAGAAAGAGACTAATAAGCCTCTTGATGAAAATGAAAGAGGAGAGTGCAAAAGTTGGCCTAAAACTCAACATTCAGAAAACTAACATCATGGCATCCAGTCCCATCACTTCATGGCAAATAGATGGGGAAACAGTGGAAACAGTGACAGACTTGATCTTTTTGGGCTCCAAAATAACTGCAGATGGTGATTGCAGCCATGAAATTAAAAGACACTTACTCCTTGGAAGAAAAGCTATGAACAATCTAGACAGCATATTAAAATGCAGAGACATCACTTTGCCAACAGTGGTCTGTCTAGTCTAGGCTATGGTTTTTCCAATAGTCATGTATGGATGTGAGAGTTGGACTATAAAAAAATCTGAGTGCCGAATAACTGATGCTTCTCAACTATGGTTTTGGAGAAGACTCTTGAGAGTCCCTTGGATGGAGAGATCCAACCAGTCCATCCTAAATTTAATCAGTTCTGAATATTCATTGGACGGACTGATGTTGAAGCTGAAACTCCAATACTTTGGCTACCTGATGTGAAGAACTGACTCATAGGAAAAGATCCTGATGCTGGGAAAGATTGAAGGCAGGAGGAGAAGGGGATGACAGAGGATGAGATGGTTGGATGGCATCACCAACAAAATGGTCATAAGTTTGCGTAAACTCCGGGTGATGGACATGGAAGCCTAATGTGCTACAGTCCATGGGATTACAGAGAGTTGAACATGGCTGAGCAACTGAACCTAACTGAACTAACTTTATTACCTCTGTGAAGACCCTTTTTCCTAATAAGGTCACATTTTGAGGTCCTGGGGTTTTAGGGCTTCAAGAGATATTTTTATAGAAACAAAATTTAGTAAATAATAAATGGATATGATAAGGGCTTTGACATGTTTTTGCAGAAACATAATTTAATTAATTATAAATGGATACTATATTTTTTAATTAAAAAAATAAATCCAGCAGAAACAGGAGTACAAGAATAGAATTAAAATGAATATCAAGGAGACTCACAATAATCCTTAATTATGTAATACCTATTTCTAAGCCAAATGTTAGAAAGGCTTGAAGTATATTAGACTTGAAAATTTGGATCTCTAAAACACATTCAGGATTTTTTTTCCCCTCCTTATTTCTTATTTTTTCAGCTGAAACATTTAGGCTCAACAACATTAAATGATTTATTTAAGGTCATGCATATAAATAGTTAATGGGAATTTGGCCTAGAATCCCAGTCAAATACCTACCTACCTCCTCCCCAAAACAATCACAGTCTCAAATTTTAACCATTTTTCTCAAATTATGTCTAGAATATTTAGTAAAATCACATTCCTTTAATCCTCTTTTGGCTTGTCTCTGTCCATATTTTTATGGTTTATGTAAATAAAGCTAGATTGAGGGAATTTCATTGCAAAGGTGAAAACCAGAATGACATTTATGAAGATATAACTCTCATAACCATCTGGCATACACAAGGGTGTCATACTAAATGGGATCAGAATGAGCTCCTTTTGGAAGTAAACCTTTAATAACTGTGGAAACTTTAGGGGAATCTATCCTAGAATGTTTTAATGGAGTACTTGAGAATGAGTTGTGCACAGCTGGCCAACGAAGAGACTCTAGATTGGTTACCAAAGCCAGGTTTTAAATGGATTTGCAGTCCTCCACAGTTCTTTGAAAAAGGCCATGAAAATGGTGATGAATTAACAAACAAAAATCTTTTCTAATCAGAAAGCCCTTTCATTAGCAATGCATTATGATTGACATTGTCCTTTTTCCTTCCTTCCTTTCCTTTCTTTTTTATTTTGTGTTGTCTTTCTATGACATCAGTCTTATGCAGATAAATGATTAAAGGACAATGATTAAAACACAAAACATTTGAATGCTACAAGCCTTGTAGGCCTGCCAGAAACGCACTGAAGCTATATAAAAAAAATGGTAGGGAAAAATCTAAGCTAATGATGCAAATTGCTAATTTTTGTATATCATATAAAAATGACCCGGTCTTCCTGTCAGAGCAGATAACTAAGGCACTGGTACTTACAGTTCTTTTCCTTATGATTGAACCAGGTGAGGGAACATTTTGGTAGAATAAGGGGGGAAAAAACACTCACTTGCTGACCCTGTAAAATGAATCCCTATCTATATCATTAACTAGAAAGTGCCTGTAAAACTACCTTATGATATGGTAGAGTGTGGTGAGTAGAAGCCAGATTTACCAGATGATATTGATTTGTCTTGAATTTATCTAAATCAGTCCATCTATGCTTGGGAATGCTTTCACTTATTTTCCCCAGAAGCAGTACATATTCAGTTTTGGTCTGTCCTTGATTTTGGAAGTTCAGTTGCTGGGCTCTGGAATGTCAAGAAGATGATATGGGATAACTAGGCAACTAGCTAAGCATGTTCTCAACAGTAAATCACTTGCACCTTTACTTGCCGTGAACCTCTACATGGAAGAGGCAGTTTTCTGAAGTAATTCAGGACACAAGTAACTGCACATTTGGGGCAAATTTGCTTATATGTCTGGGCTTCTTTGGTAGCTCAGTAGGTAAATAATCTGCCTCAGTACAGAACATAGGAGACCTATGTTCGATCCCTGGGTCTGGAAGATCCCCTGGAAAAGGAAATGGCAACCCACTTCAGTATTCTTGCCTGGAAAATCCCATGGACAGAGGAGCCTGGAGGGCTACAGTCCGTGGGATTGCAAAAGTCGGACACAACTTAGCTACTAAACCACCACCACCACTGTATTACTTTGGTGAATATATAAATACTCCCCATGCATATAAAGACCTAGTTAAAGGGATGCAGGCTTCCAACCTACAAAGAAAATGACTTCACAATGATAAACCATACCACTAACAATATAAATGTATTCTGAACCTCATGAATATAAAATAATACAATTATTTATCTGATAATTCTTATTTAGAATGCATTTAATGCATTCATAGATGAACCTGAATCAGCCAGAAACTGAGATGATATTTTCTGTCCTGTAATATTGGTGGGTGACAATATGTCCATGTGACTTGGTGTGCATATGTGTGTTGGTGAACATGCAGTGATTAAGGAAATTAATAAATTAGCTTTGAAGTAAGAGGTGGCATCAAGAAAGTAATTTCCATATGTTTAAAGTTTTTTAGTAGTTGCCATACATCATGTCTCCACAATGAAATGTTTGACTTGAGAATTTTGCATTTGCACATCTAGTTATTCCATTGAACGTGTTATGGGCTTTTAATCTACTTATAACCTCCAATTCTCTTCTCCCTTTCTTCTCCTGCTTCAGGGTCCTTTTATGTTACTCACCCTTCAAGTATGCTTGTTTCTTCTCCTACTCCTGTTATTGTTCTTCTGGACCCATCTGTTTATGGCTTACTAAGCATGGATGTTTTGATAGATGTCTCCAACAGTAACTCTGGGATTGTCTCCTAAGAAATGTTTTTTGTTTTTGTTTTTTTTTTCTTTTTCCACATTTCTTTTCAGGTCCTTCTAGTGTTTTGCTGTAGACATTTCACAAAAGCCTTTTGATGACTGACAATGTTTGGCATGCACACTTCCTCTTCGGGGCCAACAATTTTCCTGTATCTTATTTGAGGTTTTGTCACTGTTCCATTCTATTCCTGCACTTAACTCACCAGCTTTTAGCTTTAACTCTCCTGTGAGATCTAGTTTAGAGTTTAGACAAGGACACACATTAGTTATAAACTTATCTGGTCACTTTTGTTATGGCGGCTCAGAAAATGAAACTGGCCTCGTTTTGAGCTGGAGGTAAGGGTCAGGCATGGTGGAAGGTAAATACATAGAATTTTCTTAAGGGAAAAAGAACAAATGACTTCTTTTCAGTTTAAGAGACCAAGAGTGAATGAGTAAGCCTTTTCTAAGTTCAGTATTCTATTTACAAAATCACAAGACTTTTGTAAATTGTCAGACTGCATTGCACAAACCAAATGTCACAGAACAGTGACCTTTCAAATTACCAGCACAACAGAAGCTGAGATCAGAAAGCTCAAACTTAGAGCAAACACCGACAAGAAACCCTACAGAAATGACTTCTGTGTCTGGTCAACTTAATATAACATGACATATTTAGAATGTGTTTGGCTTTTTAGGTAGGATAGTCTATAAAGGTTTAACTGCTTTTGAAAACATAATCTTTAATATGATCTGAAGATTTGTAGTATTTAGGTTTGGGGGATAAAATATTTTCTAATTTTGAAAGAGAAAGAGCAGAAAAGTTTTATATAAGAGAAACATCTAAAAGAAGAAAAACATCTAAAAGATGAATAAGTATAAATGACAAAGATGAAATAGGGTGGAGCGGGTTGAGGGGATGGATGGGAACAAAACTGGAGATTTGAGGAAAGGGAAGTTCAACTGCAAAAAAATGAGAACATTTTATATAAAGAGTTTTTATTTAAAATATGTCTAATTTAAATATGTTGCAAAGATAAATTTTGAAAATACATCATAAGAAATGTTCAATCAGAGTTCCAGTTTTTAAATATTATACACTTCAGTAGTTTTTCTATTTCCCATACATTTCTTTATAGGTTTTACTTCAATTTTATGAAAGTATAGATACCAATTGCCTTATAACAAAATTAAATTCATATATACATACATATTTGCATGTATTTATACATAGAGGGTTTTTGTTTTATACTTTATATATATTCTTTAGAGATACTTTATTAATGATGAAATGAAAGCACAATTTTTCTATGTCTTCTGTTTTCTGCTTTGAAATTTTTCTGTCAGTGTTTTTTTTTTTAACCAACCAACATACATGCCCATCAATAATACAAAATTGTAAAACAGAACCTTCTACCATGTCTAGGTTTGAACAGATGACTAAAACATACTGTTTATGATGACCAAAGTTTTCTAAACATATATTTACTTCTTATATATCTGGGTAAATGATTGTAAAAGGATGGAGGGGATATTTTAGAGATGTATCATTATATATTGCATTTTGAAGCACATTCTATTGCTCTCACATGTGATGAATATGTTTGTCTTTTACAGCAAACATGTGTATGCAAGCCATCAATAGCCAGATTTTATTGTAAGTGTTTGAAAGGCTATTGCAGCGATGGGATATTGCCAGACAGTTAGTAAAAAGCAAATTGAGTCTATTGAGAGATTAATTCACCAGCTGAAAGAAATACATTTGCCTCACAGTCATCAGATATTCTACTCACCAAATTCATCCTCCAAGATAGCATCCCTAATGAGCTTCCTAAACCAATTAAACATAGGCAGGAAGCATCAGTCATCCAAACTGACTATTTTCATCTAATCAGCTGACTGCACAAATTGCTTGCCATTGAGGGAAAAAGGAACACCCTAAAAGTTGTTGAATTCTTTTCCTACTCTGTCCTTATTTTGTGCGTTTCTCTGTTTTAATGCTGTGTCTTGCACAGAACACTGTAAATGAGCAGAGTACTTTATAGTATATAAAGCGCTTTCCTTTCCTTTGCATTATTATTCAATAGAATAAAATGAGTTTTAATGGACTTAAGTAACTTGCTTAAAGGCACACCATTAATGTGTGGCTGGGACCCCAAATCATGTCCTTTCCTCTGTTGTAATAGTTCTATAAATATGTATGTATTGATTGACTTTCTACCTCCCAAGACAGGGGAAAGGTCTAAGTATTCAAAATGCCACCAGCTTTACATTTGGGCAAGTTCAGAGCCAAGGCAGGATGAGAATGAAGGGAGACAATTTTACTTCCATGTGTGTTTCTTCCTTGAAAGACTGGCTTAGTTTAGTGATGTCAGGCCATACTGTTTATGATAGTGATGAGAAGGAAGAGAACATAAAATGAGCATAAACAAAGTTAGAAACATACATGTTAGTCACTCAGTCATGTCCAACTCTTTGTGACCCCATGGACTGTAGCCTGCCAAGGCTCCTCTGTCCATGGGATTTTCCAGGCAAATAAATTCACACAATGACTGTGAGAAAAACAAAATGCTATGTAGTGGAATCTGGGTGCCAGGGGTTGCTGTTTTAGATATAATAATTTAAGAAACAGTATATTTTATGGGACCTTGATTGGAGGCAAAATTTGAACTTTTTTATTATAGACTCATTTCCAAATGATGTCAGTGTTTGTAGTGTGAGAGGAGGGGTTAGTTTGCATATGTTAATTTGGGAAATGTAAAGTGAATCTCAACTAAACAAGATTGCTTACTGTAGATTTCTTATGAGCCTTTAGTTCATAGATCTCAAGAAGGGGACTTGGTATGTATTTCCCAAACATTTCATCATAAGACTTCTTTCTGTGGCTCATCTAGCTAGACTGACATTTCTCCTCTGGATACATGCTGACACCAGTGGATTTTGACACTACCCAGTCATAAAAAGTTCTAAGGCAGAGAAATGGCATGGTGAAAGTACTGATTTAAGGAAATAAAATGGTGGTAGTAGGCAGGAGAGACCAATGTCCCTCACAGTGAGGGAGCTGGAGAGTAAGTTGTAATGACACATGAATAGTGGAAATGAATAGTTCTATTTTAAGATATAAAATAGTACAGTACCTTTTATATCTAACTGTTGCTTAGTGGTGAACTGAAGAGTATCAGGGGTTGCAGATAAAGAATTAAGTATGGTCTATACACAGATGAGAATGCAATCTGTTAGGATGGGTTCCCTGAAAGAGTCTGAAAAGACTAAAAGGGGATTTACATTATTAACTGGACATTTATTTTTATTATTTTGGAAATGTGAGGAGACAGATGATCAAACTAAGAAATCAGAATAGTCATAAAGAATTGGGGTTTTGAATAAGGTCTTGGTGTGAAAAGCTGATTGTTTTTGTTGATTAGTTATTGATTGGGGATTTTCACAAATTAAGTTTTACTACAATTGTGAGAATGAAAATGAATGTTTGTGGATGTTTATGATTTAGAAGAAGGAAATGAACATATAAAGTAGAATTTTTATGCAGAAAAGATGGAGATGGAGGTGCTGGCTCTTCCAGAAAGAGATGGGATCATAGGGACCTGGAGCATAATCAAATGGGATCATGGATGTATTTGAATGAATTGACCATTTGTGGAAATTCCTATTGCCATGTAATATAGTGGATGTGACAGTGACATATTCACAGCCCCAGGGATTCAAGTGAGAAATCTTAGGGCCCATTTTATAATTCTGTTGCACCACAGATAGTTTAAATTTAAATAAGTTTTATATAGTTTTCTTTCTTAAAAATATGAGTTTGTGTGTCTTAAATGTTTCTTGGAGTGTCACTGAAGTGATGGAGAAATGTAGTATAATGAACATATTAATGGTTTTAAAAATAATAATTTTTCTCTATTGTCATCTATTATTTTTACCAGCACTATAAATAAATTAATCATTCTCTGATAGATAATGCATTTAATTTCTTTCAACCCATGCTAATTACCTAAAGCAGTAAGTTTTATTTTACATGTGCTATCTTTCTGTTTGCATTTTTGAGTTCAAATTCATTGGGTTGGATCTTTGGTGATTTATCCATTCTTAGGGCTGTTCACAAGGTTTCTTCTTCTTCTGACCAAGGTCCCAGTAAAATAGTGAAAGACTACTTAGGTAAGAGGGAAATAAAGTTGAAATGGGGAATGTTGGGAAAAAGTGTCAGAGGCAAAAGAAATAACACTTATCAGAGAGTTTAGCTTTTATTGTGCTTTTCAGATACAACTTTGAATAATTTTAATGTAAGTCATATAATTGAATTCTTTATCAAATATTTTTTCAGTTAATGAATTCTAAGTGTTTAAGCAATTTTGCAACAGAATGTATAATAACAAAGATAATGATTATCAAAATGCGTTAGCTTTTAATGTGCAAACACTATTCAGTATACTTTATATATATTTTTCTCTTAATAAGAACAATGACCCTGGTATATTACTGTCTCTATTTTAGTTTTGAATGAACTGAATTGTTCAGGAATTTGCCCAATGTCACATGGTTAATATATGTCAGAATCAGGATTTAAATCTGAGTGTGTTGAACCTCTGAATCTCAGCCCTTTGTGATTATGCTAAATAACAAATGATATATGGCAATATTTTATGAAATTCATTAAAATTTTTAAATATTTTATTTAATAATTTAATAATTAGTTTTACTTAATTAAAAATTTTATCTTTATAGAATAATGCCTTTTATCTTTCCTTTACTGTTTCAGATTTTTGAATTTTATATACTTTGTTACAAATCTATATTTTCCCATTGCCATATCTCCCTACAGGAAGTAGCATACATATCAGTACATTAAATACAATAAGAAACTTTCTTTAACTTAATTCTAAATTCACTGACCATGAAAGAAGCTTTCTTTTAAAATGTAACACCTATTAACATTTGGGAAATGCTGATTAATAGGATAAATTCTGATTAAAATTTTAAAATTATTTTCAAATTGTTTTAACGTTTCATTTCTCTCAGGGAAAATAAATCTCAAGGAGCTGCAATATTTCAGAATTTGTGACCCAATTTTATTTTTTAATTTTGAAAGTTAATCAGTTGTCAAAGTTGTTGCTTAATGTTCAGTTCAGTTCAGTTCAGTCGCTCAGTCGTGTCCCACTCTTTGCGACCCCATGAATCGCAGCACGCCAGGCCTCCCTGATGCCATCCAGCCATCTCATCCTCTGTCGTCCCCTTCTCCTCCTGCCCCCAATCCCTCCCAGCATCAGTCTTTTCCAATGAGTCAACTCTTCACATGAGGTGGCCAAAGTACTGGAGTTTCAGCTTTAGCATCATTCCTTCCAAGGAAATCCCAGGGCTGATCTCCTTCAGAATGGACTGGTTGGATCTCCTTGCAGTCCAAGGGACTCCCAAGAGTCTTCTCCAACACCACAGTTCAAAAGCATCAATTCTTCAGTGCTCAGCCTTCTTCACAG
>NW_011494919.1:1069534-1097990 GCF_000754665.1 Bison bison bison | reverse complement strand
GTTGGTCATAACTTTCCTTCCAAGGAGGAAGCGTCTTTTAATTTCATGGCTGTAGTCACCATCTGCAGTGATTTTGGAGCCCAAAAAAATAAAGTCTGACACTGTTTCCACTGCTTAATGTTAGTGTTCTTTAAATGCTAAACATGTTTGTCTTATATGTACTTAGGATGTTTTGCTCTATATTTTTCAGTATAAAATGCTCTCCTTGAGTTGTGTATTTATTTTCTGCTAATTAATACAATCGATCTCTGTATTGAAAATTTGAAATCTCTGAAAAGCTCTTAGAAACAACAACCCTAATACTTTCATAAAACACCCTGAAAACTTGAATTCCCATTAACCATTCAGCTGTAATATGTTTCATTCATAACATGGCAGTACCTTCCAGTGCTCATGCTTGGTGATGGGTGCTCCAAAAATGCCTTAGAGGTGTAAATGTCACATTCCAAATCATGTTACTCAGTCTTAGCTTTAAGTGAAATATTCCATTATTCACAACATCACCTTTTGGAAAAGGAGTTCAGGCATGTCCTGTATTATTCAAAATATTATTTTCCCCATGTTATAGGGGGAAGTGGCTATTCTATATATTTTGCTCATCAAAGTAAGTGAAATTCTTGAGAAACAAATAAATTGGTTAAATTTCTTGAGTTATTTGTATAAATGGAATTAGAACCTGAGTCTTTTGTTCCATGGTTTTCTTCTGTTCCATATACATTGGTATGCATATTTAATCCATAAAGTTTAAATAAAACTATAAATGTACATGTCCAAGATTATATATTTCTTTCACTGAGTCTTTTTAGAAGAATGGCAGTCTTCTTTTTGAGAAATTTAGGACTGTTGGTTTGTAAAACAGTGTATTACCAGCCAATACTCTTCAGAGGGAGTTTTGTTGTACTGGAGATTAATTTACCCTGCTTTTAATATTGTGTATTCAGAAACAGGATTCTCTAACCGAAATATTCATGAGAAAGAAGACCTGGTTTTATTTGATTTCCAAAACTGTATCACAGTGCTAATAGGCAGATTGCAGCTCTTCATAGCTGGAAGACCTTGCCCATTATTTATTATTATGTCAGTAGTTTCTTTTTCTTTCATGCTTGATTTGTTAAGGTGTCCACATCAAACAGTGTATCCACATAAGAAAACAATTATATGTTTTGTATGTTGTTGAATAGCATCCTTAGATGATTTGAACTTTCTATTAATAAATGTTTTTGGTATCCATATCTAGTTGTTACAGGGTAGGTCACCCAAACCCACCAAGTGGGAACTTCACATGGGCAGTGGTGGCGGCATGGTTGAACAGGTCAGCGGGGACTGTGATGATGAAGATGGCTGTGGGGGCTCAGGAAGTGGAGAAGTCAAGAGGACACTAAAAATCACAGACTGTAAGTGTATGATTCTAACCCCATTTCTAAAGGACTGACTTTGAAATATAATTAAGGAGAACTATTACTATGAATATAAAGAAATAATGATAGTGAATTCAGAAAAAGGCTAGAGGAATTGGAAATGAAAACAAAGCCATTTTTTGTTATTTGGGATATACATTCTTGGGCGTCTTGTTTCTTTTTAAATAATGACTTTAAATGGAAATTACAGCTTTCCTGAGTAAAATGAGTGAATGATCATAAGTTCTGAGAATTCGTAGTTTTAAAGTGGGATAATCTGTAGGACATGAAATAATTAGGATGATGGATGCTAAATGTATATTCATGAAACCAGAATGGGTGAGCCGTGCTGATACTAAAGTTCTCTAACTGTATTATATTATCATGACGTTATATAAATTTTATTAGGTTTGCATCATGTTCAGATCACAAAGAAATTGGTTAAATATATGGCTAGTTATGGTGAGAAAATACTTGAATTTAACTCCTATGAACTGGTTCTTCTGAAAAAATCTCAACGATCATTCACATTATTTTGATTTATGGGTTTGAAAACCATTTCTGGTATTGCTGGATTAGTCACTATTACATATGATAGAATGACCAAGTAACAACCGCCAAAAAAACCACCAAATACGTTTCCTTTCCTTCTCTTTACATGCAAAATGAGGGATCTGGTCTAACTTTCAACTATTCACTTAACTCAGGTCATACCAAAGGGGGTTACTTTATAAAATAATCTGGACCTGTGCAGGCCTATCTGGAGCCTGCCCTGATAGTCTCCCTCTAAATCACAAAGGGCTTTGTGATTTTTCTGACAACTTTGTACCTGGTAGAAATGTCCTTTCCTGACTTTGGTGGTAGAGGAGTTCATTTACTTTTCAGTTCTCGTGTAGTAAATTTAGAACACTACCAATGCCTCAAGCATCAACACCCCTTCCTTCCAGGATCTTGTTTTATAAAACAAATAAATTGTTTGAAGGAATAGAACCCAGAAGAGGTACAAAATGAAGACAATATAAAGAAATATGTTTTCCTATTAGAAAGAGTAATAAATTTAACATAGTAAATAGTTGGGATTTAGTACACTGGATAGTAATTGAACAAAGGACCACAAAATTGTTTGCTGTATTAGTACAATTTCCTAGTGAAAATTGCATTTCTTCTACTCATGTAGGAGCAGGAAAGATATGTGTTCTTCTTATTAGTACTAATGTCATTTATCAGATTAATTTCTTTTGGTTACCTGTCTTCTGTTGTTTATGCCACAAAAGGGAAGACAAAAAAAAAATTGAAAAAGTGTTTTCATTAAGAGTTAAAAAGCCCTCCATTGTATTTTGGAATTATGATACATATCTATTAGGATAATATTAAATAGTCTTTCATTTTCATTTGATCCTGTGTATTTATATGTACCATAATTTCCCTGTCATTTGAACATTGCAGGGTTTTAAGGCATAAAAATATTATGAAAAATAGCTTAGGTTAAAACTTAATCTATAAATTGTATGTATGTGAGTGTGTGTGGAATTAGCCTTTTACAGGGATTTTTCACTCCTGAAGTTATTTATAAGCTTGAGAACCTGCTATATATTAATAGATAACTTTTTGCCTTATTTCACACAAGAAGTAGAGACAGTAGAGGATATTCAACTACTAATAATTTTCTCACAAAACCGTACTTGTCAAGGTGGCAAGAATGAATTTTTTTACTTTAAAATCCTGTTTTCAATTCCTACTGAAAGGGACAGGTATGGTAAAAGCAACTATCCATCAGAATTGGGGAGATTTAAGATATAGATGATTTTTAGCAACTCCAGGCAAACAGTGAAAAAATCCACATCTGTTGCAAGTGGGTTGCCTATCATATTTCTACGGGTTTATAGCTGTTGGCTTTCTGTTTTTAATAAGTGGTTAGGAACCCACAGTGGATAGCCTGCTGAAATAAAGAGGGACGCAGCAAGTAGCAAAACGTAGGTCACATTTCTATTTTTATAAAGCACCATAATAGTTTAACTGTGTTTGGCTGGTTTGATACATCACTAAAGCATGTTATGCCATAGTTTTAGATGTTCTTAATGTCTTAAAAATATTGTGCTCTAGAAAGTTTACCAAGGTGTCATTTGTGTTAAGAATTTGAAATACACCATTATGTGTTCCTCACAGTGATGTTTATTCTTTATAAAATACAAGTAGAACACAGTTTGTGACTTCAAAAATATCTGATTACAAAAAGTTATACAGGCATATATTTATTTATAGCTACATATAGTTACAAGGAATAATGCCAATATTATGTCTTATAAATTTAATGATTTTACTCCATTTGTGAATATGTTCAAAGTTGACAAATATCTTACTAACCATCACTTGAACTGATTTTCTGTTTCTGTTTTGCTTGATGTTTATTTCAGGCAAGAAGGGTTTATATATTTCATTGTGCAAAGTTTTACCACCAAAATTTTAGGTATCACTTTTTTATCATCAACAGTATCAAATGATTTAACAATATTTAGCTTTTAAACTACCTCTATTTGTATCACACCTGTTAAATATTATGAAGTGTCAACTGACATATTTCTAATAAAAAAATCTATGGTATGTAGTGTTCACTTTCAGGAAACTGAAAGTACTTTACTTTAGTAGGTGATTTAAGTATCCTAAGATTACATTAATTTTTTCTATATTTTTATTGTATTGAATTTGGCTCATATATGTAGATACGGTTATTTCACTAGTAGCTTCAAATAGCAGGGTTGAAATGTCTCTTTGAACTTTCATTTCCCCTCATCCTGGACACTTGGCATCCTTTCAAAGTAGCTAAGGGATGGTAGGTGTTAAACAGCAGTGGGGGGAGGGGTGGAAAGCAAGTTCTGTTTTTGTAGCCATGGAGAGCAAAACTACTCTCACTACCATCAATACTTTTTCAACTATTTGACTATTCTAACATCCCCCAATTCTGATATATTCAACTGTTAAAAAACAAAGTGCCACCAAGGAGAGGCTGTAGCAAAACTATGCATATGTAGTTTTAAAAATCTGCAGTAGCATTGATTGCCATATGTGGTATTATCATTTAAATTGCAGTAACAGTACTTTTGGGAAATCCCACAGGAAGAGGAGCTTGGCAGGTTGCAATCCATGCGGTCTCAAAAGAGTTGGACATGACTTAACGACTAAACAACAATGAAACACTGCTTTTAACAATATGTAATCCATGATCAAATTTATTTTGATAAGATGGTTCACAGTAAAAAATGACAGATAAAATGATTTTGATCACAAGTTGATTCAGGCATCAAATGTTCAGAAACAGTAGGATGATTTCAAGTCTTCAAATTAACTGAGATAATCTGTCTATTGTCATATTTATTTTGCTAGTACAATATTATGTTGCATCATTAGCAGTTTTAAAAATAATTCACCTTAAATGAGAAGCCTGTAAATGACAACAAAAGTGATTAAGTATGTATTCCAATAACTTTTTCCCCTGATAATGATACCAACCTGTCTCTGAAGAACAGTCATGATTATGGGTCCCAGTGCAGCATTCTGAGCCCTAACCCCTTCTGATTGCCATTAATTCAGTCATTAAAACTCTTTCCTGAGAAGTTTGCCATTCATTTTTTTCTTATCTCCTGGACTGTTTTTCCTCTTCTCTTTTACAGATTCTCATCATCATACCAAATTCTATATATTTGAGAAAGTCAGGACTCAGTCTCAAACTTTTATCATCCCTATTCTCAGCTACTTTCTGTTCCACAAACCACTTACTGAGTCATAATACCAATAATACGGAACCCTGCCCTTGCTAGCCCTATCAGCTCTAAAGCGTTCCCCTATGCATCAGATCAGGAAATAAGTTTATAAGATCTGAAAGTATTCAACTTAAATGAGATTTATTTGGAAATAAAAAGATAACACATTGAAATATTAAGTAACTAGAGCTAGAAAAAAACTCTTCTTTGATCTTTGATAGCCTAAAATAAATAGAACAGTTGTTTATATTGTGCTTTGGATTGTCACTTAGTAACGAACCTTAGATAAGCCTCTAACAAATGCATCTACAGCCTGATACTAACAGTGACCTTGGAAGAGAATAGTGTATTCCACGTGCAAAGTAAAATGAAAATGATAGTCCGTTAGCCACTGAAGAATAAAGGGTGCTGATTTATTTAGTAATGCAGGATTGTAAAATGCCTGGATATTGCTGGCTTCCTCAAACTTATTTTTACCATAAATCATCTTTATTTCAAAATCTCAGCCAGACATGGAGGTTCAGGGAGAACTCAAAAAAAAAAAAAACAAAAAACCAACAAATGCTCCAGGTTACATTTTCTTTAGTGAAATCTGTATTTTCCTGAACTACTAAAACTATGTAATTATTCATTTTGTACAAATCATTTTGTGATATTTTATAGTATTTATTAATAGCTGATGATTTTTCCTTTTAGTCTAAATTATACAAAACAGCTAATGCAAGCATGTAAGATTTTTTATATTAATAAGTTACAAATATGCATATTAAAAGTATGTGTATTGTTTGTAAAATTCAAGTTTCATCCAATTTGATTAAATAAAATATATTTAATTTACCTTGTAAAATGTTGATAAATAGCCCATTAATAAATTATCCCAAATGTAAGAAATTGTGCTGAAAGTAACTAAATAGCTCTCATTTGTTTAATCAGTTAAGCTAAAAAAAAAAAAAAAAAGGAGAAGAAAATGGCAACCCACTCAGTATTCTCCCCTGGGAAAATCATGGACAGTGAAGCCTGGCAGGCTACAGTCCATGGAGTTGCAAAGAGTGATATAAGACTGAGTGACTGAGCACACAAGCTAAAAATAAATCATCTCTATAAGGGTACTTAGGGCTTCCCTGGTACCTCACACAGTAAAGAATCTTCCTGCAATGCAGGAGACCCAGGTTCAATCCCTGGGTTGGAAAGAACCTCTGAAGAAGGGAATGGCTACCCACTCCAGTATTCTTGCCTGGAGTATCCCCTGGACAGAGGAGCCTGGCAGGCTACAGTGCATGGGGTCACAAAGAGTCTGACAAAACTGAGCAACTAAGCACACATATAAGGATACTTGGACTCAAACCTTTGTGACACAATTAAAGTATTCTTGAATAATGACTGTACACTTTGATCTATGTTGTACAAGTGTCTCATAGGGTCATGATAAAACTGTAGAGAAATTAATGAGGAAACACTTCCTGATCCTGTTCAGTGTTCACTATTTTGAACACTTGGAAATTATCATCTACCAGTTTTTACACTACTGATGAGAATTATACTAAAGACAAATGAAATATATATCTAAGATAAACATATTGTAATTAATGTGGGATCATTACGGATGTCAGATATTATTGTGGATATATTATATCTCTATGCATATTATGTGGATATTGGATATACGGATATATTAATATCTATCACATTATGGATATTATTCTGATCATGCATTTCCATTTTGTTTTCTAAATAATTGAGGCTCATCCTGGCTGCTTGCTATTTTGTTAGCAAAACTGTATAATAGAATCTGGATACTTGATGATTCATCTGAAATCATCTCTCATTCTCTTTAAAAGCTATAGGTCACAGTCATGGATTTAAATAATAGAATTGAAATAAAAGGGTTTGTCCTTGAACGCCTAAGGAATGATTTTCATTGCTTGGCCTAAACACAGAATTGATGTTGAATCACTGAGGTGAGGAGGGGAGATTCATTAATTAAAGCTTAAAGTGCTGCTAGCATGCATCCCAGATCAACTAACTATTCTGCAAATCCCATAACTTAGTCTATACCACACCAGTGGACATAAAATAAAGAAAGTATGGCCTCTGTTGACTGACACAATGCTAAGTATGACTGCATGATCAATAGAGAAAGTAAAAAATTAAATTTGAAGAAAATATCCTCAGGTACACTTGATCAGGACTTGCCCAAAGTCATGTAGCTATCGTTATAACTAGAAACAAACCGTATTCATATATAACCATATCCAGATATTTTTGTATCATTTGGTTGCAAATAAACAGAATGATTATTGAAATAGCTATATATTTCCCTTCAGTCAGGATTCACTGATAAAAATACAAAAACACATTAGATATGTTTTTAGCTTTTTAAAGACTTCCATATTTCTAACAGTGTAGAAAGAATATTTTCATATATCTTTTTGACCAGTTAAGTGCTCATCTAACTCTAAATAATTAAATGATACAGCATGTGATCTGGGCTCTAAAGTTCTCACACTCTCTTGTTTTATAAATTATGTGGGACTCTTGTTAAGAATAGAAGTGTGTAAATAGAGCTGCAGTGGGTATTGAGGTGCATGTGTCATTTTGAATTATGGTTTTATCATGGTATATGACCAGGAGTGGGATTGCAGGGTATTTGGTAACTCTGTTTTTAGTTTTTTAAGGAATCTTCATACTGTTCTCCATAGTGTCTGTAGCACTTTGCATTCCTGCCAACAATGTAGGAAGGTTCCTTTCTCTCCACACCCTCTCCAGCACATTTGTAGATTTTCTGTTGATGGCCATTCTGACCAATGTGAGATGGCACCTCATTGTAGCTTTGATCTGCATCTCTCTAATAGTGATGTATGTAGACTTTCTGATGATGGCCATTCTGACCAGTGTGAAGTGATATCTCATTGTAGTTTTCTTCTGCGTGTATCTAATAATTAGCGATCTCTATGTCTACTTTGGGGAAATGTCTATTTAGGTCTCCCTCCCATTTTTTGATTGGGTTTCTTTTTATATTGAGTCTAATTCACTTTGTTGTACAACATTTACAATACAGTTATACCCCTATTTTAAAAAAAGGTAAAAAAAAAGAATACGAGTACAATACAGGAGGTCTCACTTTGGGCATTTCCACTTCCAGATGATGATTGTTGGTCTGAGGACCACACTGTGCGTGTGTGCTGGGTCACTGTCATGTCCAACTATTTTGTGACCCCATGGACTGAAGCCTGCCAGGCTCCTCTGTCTTTGGGACTTCCCAGGCAAGAATACTGGAGTGGTTGCCATTTCGTACTCCAGGGGATCTTCCTGACCAGAGATTGAACTCATATCTCTTGCGTTTCCTGCATTGGCAGGCGGATTCTTTACCACTACACCACCTGGAAGACCCCAAGGACCATACTATGAGGAGAAAAACTACCTACTCATGTTTGTTACATCCCTTGCTTATTAGCATGTCTAAAATTAGTTTCTATTAAAGCAATATGTACTCTTAAAAAACACTACCACACTTATAAATTAGCATTACAAGGAAACATTATAGGCACTAGGAAATTAGGGACTGTAACAATTAGGCTGGTATGGTGGTTTATCTTATATAATTTTTTATATCAGTTTCAGTTCGATCATTTTAAGCCTTGAGTTTACTTTTTTACGTTTTTTTGGATTATAATTGATTTATAATGCTGTGTTTCTCTCCGGTGAACAGCAAAGTGAGTCTCTTTCTGACACCAAAGGAAAGGCACTTCCATCTTTTCTCAGGGTCTGAGGATTTCAGTTTTACATTTGCTTCAAGAAAACTTTATCTTGTTTGGTATCTCAACCGAAATGTTTTATCTTCATCAGCTCCTTCAAACTGTAATAAACACTAAAGAATTATCTTGCTCTTTCCCTTATATCACATTGCATTCCAACAGAGAGAAATCAAAGTTTTATGTGAACTAAGAGAAAGGAGGGAAGATATCTACATGGGACAGTCAGAAAACACTTTGTAGCAGAGACAGGGAAAGGGCAACCTGGAAAAGTGACATTTGACTGCAGTGTTTTTGAGACAGGAGCCTTTGACAAGGTGGACACATTATTTGGTTTCCGCCATTGACAGTAGGGAGTGGAAGGTACCCTGTGGAGAGCAGACTCCATGAATGAAGACAGGGTGGGGTAGAAAGAGGGAGTAAGGAGCACGCTTAAGAAGGAACAGACTTATTCAAGTTGCTTGAAAAAAAAACTATCAGAAGCCTAAAAATGAGTTTTAAAATGTTACAACAGTTTTGAGTTCAAGAGTGAGGCATTTGTATTTAATTTAGTAGGCCAAAAGAAACCATGAAAAGTTCTTTCTGTGTGGTCATTTGGTTTGAGTATGCAGTTATTCAGATTTCACAGGCGGTGCTAGGGGTAGAGAACCCATCTGCCAATATAGGTAGACTTAAGAGACACAGGTTCAACCCCTGGATAGGAAGATCCCCGGGAGGAGAGCATGGCTACCTACTCCAGTATTCTTGCCTGGAGAATCCCATGGACAGAGGAGCCTGGCAGGCTGCAGTCCACAGGGTTGCACAGAGTCAGACACAACTGAAGCAACTTAGCATGCACGTGTGTGGCACACACATGCAGTAATTTGTACTGGCAATACTGATTAAGAGAAAAACTATGTATAAAGAATGCATATCTTGCACAAGTATGTGCATGCTTAGTCACTCAGTCATGTCTGACTCTGTGCAACCCTTTAGACTGTAGCCCACCAGGCTCTTCTCTCATTGGGATTTCCCAGCAAGAATACTGGAGTAGGTTGCCATTTGCTCCTCCTTGGGATCTTCTTGAAGGAGGAATAGAACTCCTGTCTCCTATGTCTCCTACACTGCAGGCAGATTCTTTACCTGATGATTCTTTACCCACTGAACCAAGTAATTTACCGCTTAACCTTGCACAAGTAATTGTTCTGTGCTTGACTTTCTTCAGGTTGGGGATAATAGCCGTGCTCTCCAACAAGCATCCTCATGAGGATTAAATAACTTCATCCATGAACAGCATTTCAAGTGCCCACCCCACCACCACCCACCAAAACCAAAAATAATTCAATGAAATACATTAAAAGGCTTTATTCAACACTTCTATGAGGAAGCAAGAAAGAGAGAATGTTTTCACCTTCCACAAAACTAGGTGAAAATAATAATGTAGAGATAAAGATAAACATAGAGATAGAGATACAGATATACTTACACATATACCCATATATACACAGTTTAAGGAAAACCATGCAATAAATTTGTATCTATCCCTCCTCCCAGTTCAAGAATAAAGTATTTCCACACCTCTGTGAACACATTCCTTCTGAGAATTTACAATGACCATAAACCATATCTTGCTGGATATTTTTCTGGGGCACTTTATTATAAATGGAATCCTAGCATCTCTGTTACACAGTGTGTTTCTTTTGCTTCAGTGTTAAATTGTTGAGGTTCACCTGTGTTGATGGGTGTAGATCTCCTCATTCATTTTTACCAGAGTGTAATATTCTAATTATGAATATACCCAGCCATTTATTTATTTTATTGTTGATACATATGGTATTTGATTTCAGCTTTTGAATATTGTGAATAATGTTGTATAAACCATTCTAAAACATCTTGAACATCTGTCTTAATGCACATTTGCAGAGCCTCTGCAATATATACTTTGAAGTAGCATGAGACTGTCACAAAGCAGAGCCTGCATGTGTTAAGCTTTCCTGGGAAATGTCAAACTGTTACTGGTTAACAAAGTGATGATGTCAATTTATATTCTCACCAGCAAAAACTAGAAGTTTATGTTGCTCCTCATTTTTGCAAAAACTTTTGTTTCCATTTCCACTTCTTTGTGTATCTGTCCAAAGGATGAAAGTGGACCATGTTTTATTCTATATTAAATTTTATTCATTTAATTGTACTTTTTGTCATAAGTATATGAAATTCTTCATATACTTCCTCATCTGAAATTTCCTTCATATCCATAGCCCATTTCTCTTCTACAGGGTTATTTATCTTCTTTGACAAATGTTCTCTAGACAAAGGTCAACTTCAATGATCCACTTACCTATTTTGGTTATGACCTTCAAGAAAAGCAGAATAGACTCTTGAATTTTTCTTTTGTTTAACCAGTTTCAAGATAATGAATTGGTATGCTCCTTGTCTTTCTCAGAAGGTGACCAGTTCTTTCAATTTTTTCTTTAAATACCACTATGAAGTAATTTTCAAAAATATTTGTCATTCTTATTCATATTGAAGTCCAGATTGTCCCACATTTTGCCAATTGGCACTTCTTCAATTTGGCTCTTCAGTCCTTTTGACATGATCCCCAAATTCTTGGCTAGTTTCATTGCTAGCTAGTATAATAAGTTATTCCAAGCTGAGCTTGTACATTGTCTGTCTCAAACATGGAGTCAGTAATTTTACATGACCCCTATTTGTTTCAGTAAGAAAGGCATTTCATGACCACAATCTGGGTATAAGATGTGATTTTCAAAGACACATGTCATAATAGAAATAAATATCTCATAATTGTTTGCTTTATTTCACATCAGGGATACTATATTATAATAGTTATAAAACTACTCTTACCAGCTATGGTTACTAAAATCAGTTTCATTTTTACATATTTTATGCATATTCTATCCTCATTTTATGGTTATAATAGATATAGAAATTAATGTATCTCAAACAGTCCTATGGAGATATGTGTGTGTGTGTGTGTGTGTGTGTATGTGTGTGTCTAAGGCTTCCATGGTGTCTCAGTGATAAAGAATCCACCTGCAGTGCAGGAGATGTGGGTTCAATCCCTGGGTCAGGAAAATCCCTGGAGAAGGAAATGGCAACCCACTCCAGTATTCTTGCCTGGGAAATCCCATGGACAAAGGAGCCAGGCGGGCTATGGTCCATCCGGTTACAGAAGAGTCAGACACAACTTAGCAACTAAACGACTATGTGTATATATGTATACATTTGTATACCTATGTTTCCTTGGCAAGAAACTATATCAATATAATATATATTGATAGATACAAATATATTTAAGTCACCTACTATATCTGTTAACTATATAATACTACTTGTTCTTATGTCCAAGTTTCTCTAGTACATTTCTTAAGGAGGACTGGGAGGACAATATTTTACAGGTTTCACGTGGTGATAAAAGTTTGTGCCACTTTTACATGAAAGTTGACTTTGCTGGACAGAAGAATGTTAGTCACATTTTTTTCCCCTTGCATTTCTTCAGTACTTACTGATTTTTATTCTGGTGGAGAGCATTACTGGCAAAAAAAAATCTGACTGTATTCTAATTTTCTTCCCTTTTCAAGCAACATATATATTTTTGCCCTCTCAGTGCCAAGCAATTTTAAGTACAGTAACTTTGCTAGAATATAACCTTCTGAGTAGTTTTGAGTGGACACTCAGTAACATGGCATACTTTTAAAATAAGTAAGGAAAGTGTAAGTGTTAGTCACTCAGTCATGTCCTACTCTTTTCGACCCCATGGACTGTAGCCTGCCAGGCTCCTCTGTCCATAAAATTCTCCAGGCAAGAGTGCTGGAGTGGGTTGCCATTTCCTTCTCCGGGAGATCTTTGTCATCCAGGGATCAACCTGGGTCTCCAACACTGCAGGCAGATTCTTTACCATCTAGGCTGCCAGGGAAGCCCAAGTACCAATTTTTTTTTTTTAAGCACATTTTTGCTGAATTTAGTTTTAAGTAAGTATATTCTTCCCTTGTTTTGATTTTCTTCTTCAGAAACACCTATTATACATTTGATGAATTATATTTGCTTATTTTCAGTATGTTCTTCAATATCTTTTATCTATGTTTAAATTAACTTTTGCTTTTTAAAAATGCACGTCCTTTTTACTTTCTATTTCTCTTAAGGTATTGCTAGTGATATTTCTTTGATCTTACACTGCTTATAGATTTTATTTATTTTTAAGTAATTTTTCTTCCTTTTTTTCCTTTATCTTGGAATCTCTTAACTTCATTTCTGAATTTTTAAAATTCTGACTTTTTTCATGTCTTGTATCCTTTTCTTGATATCTTTTAGCTCATTTAAAATGATATGTGAATTTGGGGATCAGGTTTTCTGATATGCTTTCACTCTTTGTAGAGATAATACCAGAAAACTATTTAACTGTGTATAGGATTTGGTCTTGATCCTTTCCTGTTGATTACTTTTCTGTAAATTTAAATTTGCTAAAATTTTTGAAGGAGACTTGATTCATAAAGATTTTCTAAATATACTGAGCTCCTAGTCCTATTACCTGCAGGTAGTGCTAAATATATTTGTCTATGGATATATATCTGCCCTGTGCTCACCTGTGTCCGAAAAGTTGGAGACTGTAGCCCACCAGGCTCCTCTATCCATGGACTTTTCCAGGCAAGAATACTGGACTAGGTTGCCATTTCAAAAAAAATTCATGGTTTCAAATTGAGGTGCTGGAGAAGACTTTTGAGAGTCCTTTGGACTGCAAGGAGATCAAACCAGTCAATCCTAAAGGAAATCAACCCTGAATATTCATTGGAAGGACTGATCCTGAAGCTGAAGCTCCAATACTTTGGCCAGCTGATGCTAAGAGCCGACTCATTGGAAAAGACCCTGATGCTGGGAAAGACTGAAGGCAAAAGAAGAGTGTGGCAGAGGATGAGATTTATATTGTGAAGAGTTATTCTCACCTCCATTGGTAGGTGAGAGTTGGACCATAAAGAAAGCTGAATGCTGAATAAAATAGATTTATATTGTGCAATCAGGAAGTCCAAAACTAAACTTATCCAACTTTCTCGTAAGACTGCATTTTAATTGTCCCTTTTTTGGTTGATACCTACCCACTTATCATCCTCCCAAGTCAGAAACTCCAGTAATCCTAGGTTCCTCTCCTGACTTCACTGCCCATATTTAGTGAGGCCCACTGTCTTTACCTGATGAACATTTCTTAAACACGTTCTCTCTTTCTATTCCCATTGCTGCTTTCTTAACACAGGTCCTTATGTCTTGCTGTAACTGTTTCTATGATGTCTTACTGGTTGGTCTCTTTACCTCTATTTATCCCATCTCTGTTGAAGTAACATTTTTAAACTGACAGTTTAGTTCTTTGCTGAGATGTGGTACCGCAAGCTACCATGCTGTCTTATTAGGCAGAGAAGTGATTTTCTAAGGAGAAGAGGCCATTTTAGTGTCAAGAGCTTATGAATAGTTGAACAATAACTTTTAGTTATTTATCATATCAGACAACCAATTTTAGTTCTTCTCAGGATACTCAGATGCTTTTAACCAAATTAAACACTTATTGTTCTCATATCCCAGTGAAATGAGTGGAGGTACTTAATTATTCTCTTTCTTAATGTATACTTTAAAAAAATCTCTTAATTAAGAGATTGTTATGGCTATTGTGCTAGTTAGTTGCCTGTTGTGTTTTGGCTCCAGGTAACCGGTTAAAGTGGAGAAGGCGATGGCACCCCACTTTGGTACGCTTGCCTGGAAAATCCCATGGACGGAGGAGCCTGGTAGGCTGCAGTCCATGGGGTCGCGAAGAGTCAGACACGACTGAGCAACTTCTCTTTCACTTTTCACTTTCATGCATTGGAGAAGGAAATGGCAACCCACTCCAGTGTTCTTGCCTGGAGAATCCCAGGGACGGTGGAGCCTGGTGGGCTGCCGTCTATGGGGTCACACAGAGTCGGACACGACTGAAGTGACTTAGCAGCAGCAGCAGCAAACGGTTAAAGTTCCTCTGTAATTATGCTTCCCTGGTGGCTCAGATAGTAAAGAATCTTCCTGCAATGCAGGAGACCTGGGTTTGATCTCAAGGTTGGGAAGTTCCCCTGGAGAAGGGAATGGCTACCCACTCCAGTTCTTGCCTGAAGAATTCCATGGACACAGGAGCCTGGCAGGCTATAGTCCATGGTCTTGCGAAGAGTCAGACAGGACTGAGTGAATAAGCACTCAGGCACTGTGTTATGCAAGCTACATTTCCCAAGCTCTCAACTAAATTCCGAAACTATGTGAGGTCTAAAAATTATATTTCCCAGATTATCTTGCCCACCAGTGCACTGTTATTTTTTCTGCCACTGGAAGATAATAAAAGAAGATCAAAAGAAGGGAGAGGGGGAAATATATCCTGTTTCCAGTCCTTATCAAGTTTAAATCAATAGCACAGTATCAATCCCCTGCCTCCAGACACTTTTAGCACTTGGACTAGCAACTATGTTACATTCCTTGAAGGGACCTGTGCCAGCTAACTTTGCTTTGATTGATAACCAGACACCAGCAAGGTAGTGCTATTGGAGGTCTGAACATCATTCAGGGCGATCTATACTCCCATTGGCAACCCACTCCAGTATTCTTGCTTGGAAAATCCCATGGACGGAGGAGCCTAGTAGGCTACAGTCCATGGGGTCGCAAGAGTCGGACACGACTGAGCGACTTCACTTTCGCTTTCATACATATATAAGTAGCTCAGACGGTAAAGCATTTGTGTACAATGCGGGAGACCTGGGTTCGATCCTTGGGTGGGGAGGATTCCCCGGAGAAGGAAACGGCAACCCACTCCAGCACTCTTGCCTGGAAAATTCCATGGATGGAGGAGCGTGGTGCAGGCTGCTGTCCACGGGGTCACAAAGAGTCGGGCACGACTGAGTGACTTCACTTCACTTCATACTCCCATTGTCCATCCTGAGAAGTAAACTTCTCTTTCAGTCCCTAGATTCTTAATATCCTATCTCTTCTTTTCCTTCAAACTGAAGAATGGGAACTATTCCCTGTGGTTATCAATATCTATGGTCTTCAACACCCTCATTTTCCTTCATTAACCTTTAATTATCTATATATTAATTTTTGGTATTATGTATCTCTAAAACATCTAGCATGCTTCCTGATTCTATTGACTGAACCCTGTCTAATACAGCTGGTCTTAATTGTATACAGTGAGAACCAAAAATATTATCTGAAAACCAATTAAGACTTTTCTCCTAGTTTTCAAGGTGATAAAATCCTTCCAATTCTCTCTAGATGTATATTCTACCATGTAGGCTAACACCTGTTTTACCATTTCCTCATAAATCACAGAGGAAAATAATCATAGAAAAGTAGGAGAGATAAGCCATTTATGCTTGGGCGTTTAGAATAGGGAGCAAGAGGTAGTAGCTATCTTCTGGATGAGAAATACTCTAGGGATCAGCTCTGGATGAGAAATACTCTAGGGATCAGCTCTGGAACCACTGTCTTTGTTTTCATTTGTCACGGTACCTGGTCCTCCTGAGTTGATTTGAAGCACTGCATGAGTGGCAATGGAACCACCGTGTAAAACTATGTATCTGTGGACTGACTGCTAAGACTGTTGGGCTTGGGTTTCCCCTGGAGTCAAGAGTATAAGACTGGGAAAATTTGAGGTGGGACAAACGAAAACTTATGTACATACATACATATGTATATAAAAGCAAATGGGACTGGTAATGCTAAGGTACTAAATGTTGTTGGTTTTTGGAAAACAGAAGTATCTTTCTTTTATTGTTATAATTTCACATCCTCCTAGATTTGATATATTGGAATTAACTTTCTAAGATACAGTCAAGCACTTCTTCAATATCCTGTGTATTTACCAGACATAAATTTCCGGTAAATATGGAAATAAAGTATGATTTCATTCTCACAGCCAGCAACAAAACCATTATTAGTTTCTTTGGCCCATTCAAGAGTGTTGTTCTGTGTATGAGTTGTATTAACTATTACAGATTGTAAGATATTGAAGGCAAGTCAGTCAGTACCTTTTTATCTTTCAATATATCACACAGCTATTTTTTGATCACAAGTATATAACTTCTGTCAGAATTATCACTGTGCTTGTTTAAAATGTAGCTTGTAGAATTCCATCTCAAATATTGAATTATCATTTCCATGTGTAGAATCCACAAATTTATAGTTAACAGGCATGATAAATAATAATTATTCCCAATAAAGCTTGAGAACAACTGCCTCATGGTCCTTACCACAATGCCTCTGAACATGAGACATTTAATGAATGTGCTCTGAATTACATGAATGGATATGAATATAATCTACATGTCTCTAAGACACATCTTAATTAACATTAAAAACCAAATTTTCTAATGAATTGAAAATATTGACATTAATTTAGTCAAGAATATTAACTAGAAACCAAAATGAATCTAAATCTGTTCACACACAAAAGACTATAGCTGTGTTAAATGCAGAATATATTTGATAAGCACAGTTTTCTTCAATAACTATCAATATTTGTGAATTATATAAATAACTCTTTCATATTTTCATGTACTAGAGACCTGACTGTGGAATTATTGCATTATTTTAATTGCTATTTTGAAGAAAAATTAATTTCAGAAGTAATCATTTGAATGCTAATTGTTAAACTGGAGTGTAAAGCACTAAACTTGAGTGTAATTTTCTAGATTAATGTGTAATGTCTCAACTTTGGAAGAGACACATTAACACACTATTGCTTGGAGGTAGTTTTTGATTGATTATGGTTTATTTCCTTTAATTTCATTATAACTCTAATGTTTCATGCTAAATTTTTTAGAATATAAATAATTATGTTTACCTATTAAGTAATGTATAGAATTAATTCTACTTCCCTGACTATAACTTTGCTAAATAATAGGAATTTTGTATCATGACATTTTTCAGAGTAATTATTAATAGTGCTTACCTTTCTAAGTATATCCAACAGAATATTTGGGTTTTTTCCCATGAAATCTAAATTACATTATGAAGCTCATATGGGAATGAAAGTGAAGTAAAAGTGAAGTCGCTCAGTCGTGTTGGACTCTTTGCGACCCCACCAGGCTCCTCCGCCCATGGGATTCTCCAGGCAAGAATACTGGAGTAGGTTGCCATTTCCTTCTCCAGGGGATCTTCCGGACCCAGGGATCGAACCCAGGTCTCCTGCATTGCAGGCAGACGCTTTAACCTCTGAGCCACCAGGGAAGCCCACCATATTGGAATAGTCTGCCACTAATTTCATACAAATTTTGAGCTCCAAATTAAATTTTCATCACTAATGACTTTATTTCCAACCCGTATTTATCTTTTCTTTGATGTCAACCCCTTAGCTCTCAATCCGTCCATACGCTCATTATTTCATTCGACAAATACCTGATGCTTACTCTGTGCTAGTTAGCAGACAAACTTATGCCTCAGGGGGATGCACATGAGTAATCAGGAAATTACAGTACAGTATGGATGATTTTGGAGAAGGCAATGGCACCCCACTCCAGTACTCTTGCCTGGAAAATCCCTTGGATGGAGAAGTCCGGTGGGCTACAGTCCATGGGGTCGCTAAGAATCGGACACGACTGAGCGACTTCCCTTTCACTTTTCACTTTCATGCATTGGAGAAGGAAATGGCAACCCACTCCAGTGTTCTTGCCTGGAGAATCCCAGGGACGGGGGAGCCTGGTGGGCTACTGTCTATGGGGTCGCACAGAGTCGGACACGACTGAAGCGACTTAGCAGCAGCAGCATGGAGAATTTTATTTGTGGAAAAACAGATCTGATGGGACCATAAAAGAAAATTATCTTACACAGCTTTAGGGATAATGGGAAGCTTTCTCAAAGGAATTGAACTTTAATCTGCCACCTGAAGAAACAGTTATTAATAGGTCTATGGACAGCCGGAGCATAATCTCCACAGGAGGATGAAGCAGGAGCAAAAATTTGATAACTAGAGAAAGATGAGCATCATTAGGGAACTGCATGGAAATCTAGAATGCTGTAATATATAATATTGGCTGGGGATTAACATCAACCAAATCATGAATCACTTTTCCCTAGCAGGCCATGCCAAAAATCAGTTCACTGGTTCATTTACACTCTAGCAAGACCTCTCATGGGACTTCCCAGATGCTGCTAGTGGTAAAGAACCCACCTACCAATGCAGGAGATGAAGAGATGCGGTTTGATCCCTGGGTGGGAAAGATCCCCTGGAGTGGGAAATGGTAACCCACTCTAATATTCTTGCCTGGAGAATCCCATGGACAGAGGAGCCTGGCAGGCTACAGTCCGTAGTATCACAGAGAGCTGGACATGACTGAAGCGACCTAGCAGACATGCATATATGCACACAATAAGAACAAAAGTAAAAGAAAGAGATGCCAGCATTATAAAATGATAATAATTAAAAAGAATTCTACTGAACATTTCATTTCTCCAACATGTAGATTATCAAGACTATTATCATATAGTTCTTAGGACTGATTGTATTTTAGTATGTCAGGTCAAATGTGTTGCTTATAAAATACAAACATGAAATATGAAAGCAGATTTTAAAAATTCAAAACAATACTAATTCTTAACAGCTAACTGATGTTTTTAAAGCAATAGTGAATATTTATTTAGTGATAATTCTATTACAGAGTCCAGCTCTGTTCTACATATTTTTTGTGTGTTAACTTTTTTAATCTTAACGTCTATATGATAGATAATATTGTTTTCCCTGTTTGGTACACATGCATTGAGATCTTTGCCCAAGGAAGGTCTTATCAGTTCCAGTTAGCTTGCCACACAACTAGGATCAGAGCCAGGCAATAGTACTTCAGACAAGAATAATAGAATAGTCTAAGCAAATTGTGTGTTAAGAAACTCTGCAGATTTTTAAATGGTTTGAAAATCTTCTTGTATACGTGAGTGAAACTGAAACTTGCAAGAGAAACTTTGAAAGAAAAATATATTTAGAAGTGGCATATCCAAATATTAGTCTAAATATCTGGAGAGGCAGTTTAAAAAAATAGTGTTCAATTATATGTTTTATATATAGCAAGGATTTATTCTATTGTAGTTTTGAGAGGACATACATATATGGAACTTTATAGTAAAGTAATAAGTGGCTTTAGAGAGGAAGAATATCAGAGAGTATGTAGATTAACACGAGTTCTAATTTTAGGTCTATCACTAATGTCCAGGGGCTTTGAATGAGTCTTGGATCTCATTTGCCAACTGTATAAAACAAGGGTTGTGGACTCTATACTTTCAAATCCTATTTTATTTCTCAAATATTATGTTTCAGGGAAGGGCATATTTTAAAATAGTCATCATTTACTTAGAAAACATCTTAGGTATAATTGATTTGGGGGGAAGCTCTTCTTACTATGATAAAACTCATTAGATAAAGACCCTCAGAAAAGCTTGCATTGTCAAAGTTAGGTTTATTAATTTGTAGTATCAAGGGAGACAATGAAGGAAGAGAACTGAGGCAACTCAATAGGAGGGCATGGCAATAGGTGGCTTATACATTTCTTCCTGTGATGGATTAGTTTAGGTTTGCACTAGAGCCGAAGGATTCTAAAGAAGTTGAAAGGAGAAACTATGGGTTCTACATTGGCATGGTCATGAAGGGAGGGCTGTTTAACCCTTAAATATCACAATAGTCTTTGCTCAGGAGGTAGGACGAATAAGGCAAAGCTGGGAAATCATTGATACAAAAACAAGAAAGACTTGTGTGACTTTGGCCATGTCCCATTTGAAACACTGCTTTAGGGTCTATTGGGAACATCACAGTCCCCTTTGTACCCAAAATGAGACAAATAAGATAATGTAGCTGAAACACACATACAGCCACACAAAATCTAACCTAAATAGCGAAATTTCCTTCTATATGAGTAACAGAATTTTTGATAAAGAAGGTAATGAATATAAGACTGTTTTTTCCATAGTTAAGTTTGTGTTTTATGAAAATATCTTATATCTAGAACCCTACCATATTGATTATTCTATCAAAGAGGTGAAATTCAATTGAAAATACACCACTGAGAAATATTAAAAACTCATTGTAACCCAAAAGATGCTAACAAATGATATTCCACAATCAATACTTGCATTACTGAAATGTGCATCATGGTTTAGTCACTGAAGTAGAGAGAATAAAGGGTTTTAGACATTAAAAAAATTATGACTTTTAAAGTTGAGGGGTAAAAGACCCAAACTGTAAATCATATGAACATTTGGATTCCACAGTGTTCTCAAATGAAGGGAGTAAAAAAACAAAGCAAATGATTAAAAGTTGCAAAAAAAAGACTTGAGAGAGGGAAAGGTCTAGAAAATAGAATAGTAGTTCAGGTCAAGAAGCAACAGTTAGAACTGGACATGGAACGACAGACTGGTTCCAAATCAGGAAAGGAGTGCGTCAAGGCTGTATATTGCCACCCTGTTTATTTAACGTATATGCAGAGTACATCATGCAAAATACTGGGCTGGATGAAGCATAAGCTGGAATCAAGATTGCTGGGAGAAATAGCAATAACCTCAGACATGCAGATGACACCACCCTTATGGCAGAAAGTGAAGAGGAACTGAAGAGCCTCTTGATGAAGGTGAAAGAGGAGAGTGAAAAAGCTGGCTTAAAACTCAACATGCAAAAAGTCAAGATCATGGCATCTGGTCCCATCACTTCATATCAAATAGATGGGGAAGCAATGGAAACAGTGACAGACTTTTGGGGGGGCTCCAAAATCACTGCAGATGGTGATTGCAGCCATAAAATTAAAAGATGCTTGCTCCTTGGAAGAAAAGCTATGACCAACCTATACAGCATATTAAAAAGGCAGAGAGCTTACTTTACTAACAAAGGTCTGTCTAGTCAAGCTATGGTTTTTCCAGTAGTCATGTATGGATGTCAGAGTTGGACTGTACAGAAAGCTGAGCACCGAAGAATTGATGCTTTTGAACTGAGGTGTTGGAGAAGACTCTTGAGAGTCTCTTGGATTGCAAGGAGATCCAACTAGTCAATCTTAAAGAAAATCAGTCCTGAATGTTCATTGAAAGGACTGATGCTGAAGCTGAAACTCCAATACTTTGGCAACCTGATGTGAAGAACCAACTCATTGGAAAAGAACCAGGTGCTGGGAAAGATTGAAGGCAGAGGAGAAGGGGATGAAGACAGAGGATGAGATGATTGGATGGCATCACTGACACGATGGACATTAGTTTGTGTAGGCTCCCAGAGTTGGTGATGGACAGGAAAGCCTGATGTGGTGCAGTCCTTGGGGTTGCAAAGAGTTGGACATGACTGAGCAACTGAACTGAACTGAAGATTTGGGGGAGATATTGCACAAAGGTTTTCTGTTTTTCTCTTCTTTTGAATAAAGTAAGTGAGTTTAAAAGAACCAGCAAGAACTGGAGCTAATAACAGAGGAAAATAAATTCTGATTTTAAAGGTTCTGACATATAGAAATAGATTTAGAGAATAGGCAAAGCATTTCTTTCCTTGTGTTAAGTTTAAGTCGAGACAACTGATAACCTGTGTTAGATGTGGTCCTGCCTCTAGATACAAAAGCTCCCAGAATCCACTCTGCTGTTGTTGAAATCATGTGGATTACCAGAACTCCAAGCCTTTCCAAACAGGTCATCTGTTGTTTTAAATTGACTTCTTAGCTCAATTTAATTTTATTTGGTTTAGCTCAACTTCAGCTTTCCCTGACAAAGAAATATCAAACAGCCAAAAAAAGGGGGGGAGGGGAGAGAGGATTTTCATCTTAAACTGGAAAGCCTGTAAATGCAAGTACCACATCATCAGTTAGATTTAAGGAAGAGGTCCAAACCTTGGCTGATTCCAAGATCTCTCACTATACGAGGGCAAACTAAGTGGGATGGCTGTCACCTGGTGATGGTCAAGTCTGATCTAAAGGATTTGCATTTCCAGGGTAGCTATATTTTCTTATCTCTTATCATGATCCTGATTAGAAGCTGTTAGTTCTAATAGGGAAGACTGCACTGCTGGATGAGTGAACCCTTCTATGTTGCCAGTGGTATATAAATAACTATGCCCCCTAGTAGAACATCCCAACAACCCTTCCCCTTAAGTATCTTTGGTATCTATTTTTGAAGAATCTACTATCTAACCTCCAAAATTATGTTTAAGTGTCTTTGAGGTTTAAAAATTGCATTCCTCGATGATGCATTTCCTTTACATAGAAAATCTTTCATTTTGTCAATTTTTTATTTCCAAGATATTGGTATAAGAAATTAGTAAAAGAGAACAGAAAGAAAAATCATTAAGACAAGCTAGTTCTATGAAGTGAACTTTGAAAATGAAAAAACCTTTAAATATGGGATAAAGTTTGAATTCTTTATCTTCATTCAGTATTCGCCTGAAGATTTTGTTTGCATCCTTTCATAAAGTTTGTACAATGTGGAGAGAAATGTAAAATTGACATTTTGGCTTCTTGGGTGTTTTTGTCCCAAGAAATAGTTATGTATAAGACTTAAATAAGAATCACTAAATAACAATTGTAAAGAAAATGGGCAACTTTATTTTATAATTTGAAATAGAAAGAAAGAAAGTGAAGTTGCTCAGTCATGTCTGACTCTTTGCAACCCCATGGATTGTAGCCTACCAGGCTCCTCAGTCCATGGAATTTTCCAGGCAAGAGTACTGGAGTGGGTAGCCATTTCCTTCTCCAGGGGATCTTCCTGACCCAGGGATTGAACCTGGGTCTCCCACATTGTAGGCAGACGCTTTACCATATGAGCCAATATGAAATAGCATAGCTGTCATTAGTAAAAAAAAACAAACAAAAACTTTTTATTTAAAATTGTATAAATTTATTTATTTGATTTAGTCTACCTTTTGAGGGTATATTGTTCAACATTTCTGAAGGCTGAATTACAAACTTGATCAGAGATATTTTTAAGGTATTCATTTTGCATATAATTTTTAATAATATATTTCTCAGACACAATCATTCTTGAGTCACAGTCAACAGTATAAAATATTACAATGGAGATAACATCAGGAAACTTTTTTCAAATAAGTCAAATTTCACCTGTAAAATGCTTCTAAGAAAATGATTGAATATAGATACTTAGTGGTGACTTGAATTTGCAAAATCAAGTTGATTTGGTAAAAATCAATGTATTGAAAGCTATTGAGATAATTATGGTACTTTTATCTTTCATTGTGTTAATGTGTATATCATAGTGATTGATTTGTAGATATTGAGCCATCCTTGTACCCTTGGAATAATTCACTTCATCATTATGTATTTTTATGCATCTTTGACTTCTGTTTACAATATTTTGTTGAGGATTTTTGCATCTATGTTCATCAGGGATATTGGCCTGTCATAATTTTGTTTGTTTATATGATATCTCTGTCTGGTTTTTTTAATTAAGGTAATGCTGGATTCATAAAATGAGTTTAGAAGAGTCCTCTCCTTTTCAATTTTTCAAAATAGTTTGAGAAGGATAGGAGGTAACTCTTCCTTAAATGTTTGGTAGAATTTTCCTATGAAGTTGTATGGTCCTTGATTTTTCTTGAAAGTTTTTTGATTACCAATTCAGTTTCATTGCCAGTATTTGGTCAGTTAAGATTTTCTATTTCTTTGTGTGTTTCTAGGAATTTATCCATTTCTTCTAATGTTGTTCAATTTGTTAGAAGATTGTATAACTGTTTTTAGTATTCACTTATAATTATTTTTATTTCTCTAATATTGGTTGTAAATTCTCCTCTTTCCTTTTTAATATTATTTACTCTGATTTTATTTATTTAATATTTTATTGTAATGTCCTTTTTTTCTGCATAAGTCTGGGTAAAGGCTGTTCATTTAAATTTTTTCTTGTTTTTTGAGGTAGGCCTGTATTACTATAAAATTCCCTCTTAAAACTGATCTTTTTTTTTTTTTTTTTTGTCCCATAGATTTTGAAAAGTCATGTTGCTATTTTCATTTGTCTCAAGATATTTTTTATTTCCTCTTCGATTTCTTTGTTGACCCATTTATTTATTTTAGTAGCATGTTGTTTATTCCTCACAAGTTAATGTTTTTTCCAGTGTTCTTTCTGTAATTGACTTCTAGTTTCATACCATTGCAGTCAGACAAGTAGCTTGATATGATTTCAACCTTAAATTTATTGAACCTTGATTTCTGGCCTAACACATAATCTATTCTGAAGAAAGTTCTGTGTGCTTAAAAAGAATGTGATTTTGCTCTGGTTGAATGGACTTTCATCTTGTCATCTAAGATGACAAGTGTCATTTGAGGCCACTGTTTCCTTATTGCTGTCCTGTCTAGATAGTCTATCTATTGATGTAAGTGGGGCATTGAAGTCTTTATTATTACTGTATTACTGTTGATTTTTCCTTATATATCTGATAATATTTGCTTGATATATTTAGCACTGCTATATTAAGTGTATAAATGTTTATGAATGTTTAATCCCCTTCTGGGACTGACTCCTTTATCATTATGTCAGGTTGGTCAAAAAGTTTGTTCAGGTTTTCCACAACATCCTACAGAAAAATCCCAATGAACTTTTTAGCCAACTTAATATAATGCCCTGTTTTAAGTTCTACTTTGTCTGATGTGTTGCTACCCTAACTTGCTTTTCATTTCTGTTTGTATGGAGTATCATTTTCCAACTTTCACTTTCAGTCCATATGTATCTTTAGCTCTGATATGAGTTTCTTTTAGGCAGATGGATCTTGTTGTTTTTTTTTTTTTTAATCCATTCAGCCACCCTGTCTTTTGATTGGATCATTAATCAATTTACATTTAAGGTTATTACTGATTATTGATTATTTTGTAGGTTTTTTCCTTTAACCACTTTAAATATATCATGCCATTCCCTTCTGGTCTGCAAAGTTTCTGCTGAAAAATTAGTTTATAGCCTTATGGGAGTTCTCTTTGTGTGAAACTTTTTGTTTTTCTCTTGCTTCCTTTAAAATTCTCCCTTTATCTTAATCTTTTCTCATTTTAGTTATGATATATTTTGGTGTGGGTCTCTTTGGGTTCATCCTGTTTGGGACTTTCTGTACTTCCTGGATCCAGATATCTGTTTCCTTCTTCAGGTAAGGGAAGTTTTCAACCATTATTTCATCAAATACATTTTCGGCCACCCTCCTCCTTCTGAGATCCCTATAATGTGAATGTTAGTACACTTGATGTCTAGAGGTCCCTTCCTTATACTTTCCTTGTTAATTTTTTTCTTCTTTTTGCTGTTCCAGTTGTGTGATTTCTATTATTCTGTCTTTCCAGTCACTTATATGTTCTTCTGTATCACTCAATCTGTTGTTAATTTCTTCTAGTATATCTTTTATTTCAATTGTTGTATCCTTCAGCTCTGATTGGTTCTTTTTGTATTTTCTAGTTCTTTATGGACATTTTCACTGTGTTTCTCTATTCTTTTCCCCAGTTCAGTGAACATTTGTATAACCATTGTTCTGAACTCTTTAGCAGTTAAATTACTTATATCTATGTTATTAGGAATTTTTTCTGGGTTTTATCTTGCTACTTTGTTTGAATGTATTCCTTTGTCTTCTCATTTTGTTTGACTTTCTCATAGAAACAAAGGTGTGTCCTTGTGTGGGAGTGAACTTCTTCAGTCTGCATGTGCCTAGTAGCTTTGATGGAAGATTAGGATCTAATGAGATCCCTGGTGCCCTGGTGATTGCCTTGGTGAGGGGCAGGTCCAGGTCCAGGGCTAGAGAGGGTGGGGTCAGAGCTTGGCACAAGCAGCAGCTTCTCCCATAGAGGGATGGCAGTCATTTCCTTGGAGTGGCAGGGCTGGAGACAGAGAGACTAGAACCAGAGCCCAGTATGGGTTGGGGAGTGCACTGGGATGGTCCTGGCAGACCATCCAGATAACCAGTTTTCTATCTGTTACTCTGTGCTTAGACTGGGAGTAAGCAAGTTCTGTACATTCCTTTCAAGAGCATTGACTTGGTTTCCCATTGACCTCTGTAATTTTGTTTTCATAATTAGCCAAGTAGGCTGGTCTTCAGTACTGGACCACAAACCCCTCACTTCTTAGGAAATATCTCTAAGCCTGTGATATCTCCCTCCTTTTCTGGGTCACCATCTAGGGGTATGAGTCTTGGTTAAATCGCTTCTCCTCCTATCAGAATACATGCGGTTCTTTCTTTATATCCTTGCTTGTAGCTGTTATGCTAGTTCTTAAGTCATTTTCAGAGAGAGTTGCTCTATATATCATTGTAGTTTTTATGTTTGGGGGAGGATACATGCTTAGGGTCTTTTTTCTCTGTCATCTTAATCTGTTTTAGTCCAAACATAACCTTTGAATTGACTCACAGATGAAACTTTAATTCAGTTTTGGGAGATCTAAGAAGTATACTTAATTTTGAAAGAGTTCTAGTGGGTAAAATTAGGTGGTTAAAAAAAAAAAAAAAGACAGGATGTCTCTTAGTGGATGTGAAATTTTTTATAGTCATAATAAATTTTATGTCTCCCTTGTTAGTCTAATGCTCCTTTCATTTAACTGACATGTCACCTTGAAAATATTTTCTAGGAAAGAAAGAGTCTTTTATAAAAAGATGGCTCTTCTCATTACTAAAAAGAGATGCTACCCTATACGTTGTTTGAAAAGGTTTGCTCGTGCTATTTTTGTTCTATTGAAACCTGAAATGTGAAGCATGATATCTGAAGCTAATTCTTCCAGTTTTGGTAGCTTAATGTTAAGTTATTAAACAATCCTAAAGTAATTAATTCTTTCTTATACTTTTTCTCCATATGAAACAAAAACAACTCTAAATGTTGAAGGGTTTTCTTTTTTAAAAAGAGAAAAATGTCAATTATTTAAATTTCATTATACCTATCAATGATATTACAAACACACTAGTAGTCAAAGTTGCAATACTTTGGTTCTAATTACATGTAGTCTATATCACTACAGACTTATTTTGGTTAAAATTAATTCTTGGTTATTGATGGAACTGATCTATAAAACCAAATCCAAAGGGGAAGTTTTACGTTGAATATAGGTAGTGATATATGAACTGTGTATGAGTACAATTATGTTGATCATTAGTGAATATTAAAAATAGGATTATTCATGTTAGAAATAAAAGTCTGCCTCTATTACCAGGGTTATTAAATTTGCTTTGTTGACTATCTTTCTTTTGCTTAGTATCTTCTCTTCTTAGATATAGTGATTCTGAGACCCTCTGAGAAGTGAAGTCTTTCAGCTGGAATTTTGCCAAGAAGGCCACAAACCTACCCTGCTCTCAGTTCACTTAAGTTCAGTCACTCAGTCCAGTCACTCAGTCGTGTCCGACTCTTTGTGACCCTGTGGACTGCAGCATGCCAGGCTTCCCATCACCAGCTCCTGAAGCTTGTTCAAACTCGTGTCCATCGAATTGGTGATGCCATCCAACCATCTCATCCTCTGTCATCCCCTTTTCCTGCCTTCAATCTTTCCAGCATCAGGGGCTTTTCCAGTGAGTCAGTTCTTTGGCTACATCAGGTAGCCAAAGTATTGAAGTTTCAGCCTCAGCATCAATCCTTTCAATGAATATGCAGAATTG
>NW_011494919.1:1064558-1069434 GCF_000754665.1 Bison bison bison | reverse complement strand
AACTTTTGTGGCAAAGTAATGTCTCTGCTTTTTACTATGCTGTCTAGGTTGGTCATAGCTCTTCTTCCAAGGAGCAGGAATCTTTTAATTTCATGGCTGCAGTCACCATCTGCAGTGATTTTGGAGCCCAAGAAAATAAAGTCTGTCACTGTTTCAATTGTTGCCTCATCAATTTGCCATGAAGTGATGGCAACAGATGCCATGATCTTAATTTTCTGAATGTGGAATTTTAAGCCAATTTTTTCACTCTCCTCTTTCACTTTCATCAAGAGGCTCTTTAGTTCTTCTTTTCTTTCTGCCATAAGGGTGGTGTCATCTGCATATCTGAGGTTATTGATATTTCTCCTGGTGATCTTGATTCCAGCTTGTACTTCATCCAGTCCAGTGTTTTGCATGATATACTCTGCATATAAGTTAAATAAGCAGGGTAACAATATACAGCTTTGACGTACTCCTTTCCTGATTTGGAACCAGTCTGTTGTTCCATGTCCAGTTCTAACTATTGCTTTTTGACGTGCATACAGATTTCTCAGGAAGCAGGTCAGGTGGTCTGGTATTCCCATCTCTTAAAGAATTTTCCACATTTTGTCGTCATCCACACAATCAAAGGCTTTGGTGTAGTCAATAAAGCAGAAACAGATGTTTTTCTGGAATTCTCTTTATTTTTTGATGATCCAACAGATGTTAGTAATTTGGTCTCAGGCTCCTCTGCCTTGTCTAAATCCAGCTTGAACATCTGGATGTCACGGTTCACATATTGCTGAAGCCTGGCTTGGAGGATTTTGAGCATTACTTTGCTAGCATGTGAGATGAGTACAATTGTGCGGTAGTTTGAGCATTCTTTGGCATTGCCTTTCTTTGGGATTGGAATGAAAACTGACTTTTTCCACTCCTGTGGCCACTGCTTAGTTTTCCAAATTTGCTGGCATATTGAGTGTAGCACTTTCACAGCATCATCTTTTAGGATTTGAAATAGCTCACTTGGAATTCCATCACCTCCACTAGCTTTGTTCTTAGTGATGCTTGCTAAGGCCCACTGGCTCCAGGTGAATGATCACACCATCATGGTTATCTGGGTCATGAAGATCTTTGTTGTGTAGTTCTATGTATTCTTGCCACCTCTTCTTAATATCTTCTGCTTCTGTTAGGTTCATACCATTTCTGTCCTTTATTGTGCCCATCTTTGGATGAAATGTTCCCTTGGTATCACTAATTTTCTTGAAGAGACCTCTAGTCTTTCCCATTCTATTGTTTTCTTCCATTTCTTTGCATTGATTACTGAGGAAGGCTTTCTATATCTCTCCTTGCTATTCTTTGGAACTCTGCATTCAAATGGGTTTCTCTTTCCTTTTCTCCTTTGTCTTTAGCTTCTCTTCTTTTCTCAGCTATTTGTAAGGCCTCCTCAAAGAACCATTTTGCCTTTTTTTTTTTTTTCCCCCTTGGGAAGATCCCCTGGAGAAGGGAAAGTCTACCCACTCCCATATTCTGGCCTGGAGAATTCCATGGGCTGTAAAGTTATGGGGTCTCATAGAGTTGGACATGGCTGGTTGGCTTTCAGTTCGTTTTGCTTCCAGTTCTTGCTTCTGTTTCTTATCCTGCTCTGCTGCTGCTGCTGCTAAGTCACTTCAGTTGTGTCCGACTCTGTGCGACCCCACAGAGGGCAGCCCACCAGCCCTGTCCCTGGGATTCTCCAGGCAAGAACACTGGAGTGGGTTGCCATTTCCTTCTCCAATGCATGAAAGTGAAAATTGAGAGTGAAGTCGTTCAGTCGTGTCTGACTCCTAGCGACCCCATGGATTGCAGCCTACCAGGCTCCTCCATCCATGGGATTTGCCAGGCAGGAACACTGGAGTGGCTTGCCATTGCCTTCTCCATATCCTGCTCTGATACCACTTAATTCCCAGGCTTTCTTGCCTTGTTGATTCTGTTCATGCACAATGGGTCAGGAGTATACTGGGAACTGTAGTTAATGTTCAACAAACCTTTTACTCAAGTTCTTCAGTGAAATACATTTCCATCATAATTTTGTATTCAGATTGTAGTAAAATTCTCTAGTTTAATAAAATCTTCCTTATTATCTCCAACTAAAAGTAATTTCTCCCATGAAAATGCAATGAATAAAATGTCATTGTCATTTGCATGGCACTTCTTATATGTTATATTACATTATAATTATTTCAGTTATAGTCATTTCTCCCTACCAAAATCCTTCCTTGATTTATCACTACTTTTTTTGAGTCAGCAAATATTTGTAGAATGTAGAACACAATCCTAAGACATCTCTAGCCACTCCCATTTTTGTAATGAGATTCAGTTCACTGTTATGAAAGTAATATATACTTATGTGTGTATATATCAATGTGTATATATATATATATATAATATGAAATAGAAGTGCAAGGATTTAAATAACTCATCTATTACTTAATGCTTATTTTTCATTCACCCATGCACTTATTCGTTTAATAATTATTAGTCCCTTTAACTATGCTTGGTGGCAAGAATAAAACATGGATTTGTTTTTTTTTTTTTTAATGGTTATATTCCTTGAAGACTTTAAAGTAGTATTTGAGGACAAAAAATTTTTTTTTCACTTTCATAGAATGAAAAATGTTATAGCAGTGTTACACACAGGGTACCACAGGGATAGTACATTGTGTGACTGTGAAAAAAGTCCCCCCAGACCTTGTTTTTATTCAGTAGAATTTCCTGGAACTATAGACAATTTTATATTATTATGTGCCATAATATTAGCAAAATATTTATATATTCACCTGTGTTTCCAGATTTAATGGCCACCCTGTATGTCTCTGTGCATTTGTACTAAGCAGTTTTAGTCCTGTCTGACTCTTTGCAGCCCTTTGGACTATAGTCCATCAGGCTCCTCTGTCCATGGGATTCTCCAGGCAAGATTACTAAGGTGGGTTGCCATGCCCTCCTCCAGGGGATCTTCCTGACCCAGGGATCGAACCCGTGTCTCTTATGTCTCCTGCATTGGTAGGCAGGTTCTTTACCACCAGCGCCACCTGAGAAGCCACATCTCTATCCATATATGTCTACAAATACATACAAGCATCTAATATAGGATGACATATAAGTGGAACTCAACATGTTTTGTTCCTTTCTGATTCTAGATTTGAAATTTAGGAGAGATTCTAAAAAACTTGAGGAGTGTTTCGCGTAAAAGGATATGACAGTATGATGCATACTGCTGTAGTCCAGGTATCAAAGTGCTGGATCTAAATCCGTAGTGCCATAGCTGGCTTGTACCCTTTAGAAAGCTTGACTGAACTCTTGGTACAAAGGCCACTAGATGGGGCTTGTGTGCTTAGTACCTTATAGTTTAGCAAAACATACTTTTAGTTTTTTTCAACCTCACAAATAGTTCCCTTTAACCTATGTTGTTCTTTATTAGCTGTAACATCATAAGCAATTCTCATTAGAAATCTTTTTTATATTAACAAGTGTACAACATAACTGTTGCACTTGCGAACATGTAAGATTCCTCAAAGCAAAGCAAACAAATCTCTTTGCAATCACGCATATTTATCTCTTTAGAAACCAAATGCACAAATTACCAACCTAAAGTTCTTTTCAAAGCTGTGTCTCATTGTATTATGAATCTCACATATTGTGCCTTGGAAGCACCAGTTTTCTGATTCAGTGAGTCTGGGGTGGAAACTGTTTGCATTTCCAACCAGTGCTTTGTTATGCTGATGCTCCTGATCCAGGGTATCAAACTTCAAGAACCTCTGTTGTGTGCAAAGGCTCTCTGTAGATAAAATGTGTTGATTTGGCTTGCCTGTCTCAAGACTGCTTCTTGCCACTCTGCAGTATTCATCTCTCTATGCACTGAAACCTGAACAAGGACCAGAAACAAAGAGGGCCCTTTTCATTGTATTTATGATCCTCACCACTGGGCACACAGCTCACAACCATAGATAGGACTCAAGTTCTTCACCAATCTAAGAGGTAGTGTTTTTTATATTTGAGCAATCAATAGCTAGTACGCATTTTTTAATTAAACGAAGAGTTTTACCCAAGACACAAGAACTTTGGATTCTGATTTACCTTTGGCTCATAGACTTTTGGGTTTCTGAGTCTTTCCATTTTTCTCCGTCTTGCAACCCACTGACACCAGGACTTTCCCTTCTAACCTCCCCCCACAAATGCTGAGACCTAGGCCCAGTGGTCCTCTCTCTTCCCAGTCTCAGCCCCTGGTTTACTGATTTCCTGCAAACATTTATGCACAATTTTACTTCTGTTTTGCTGGAGATTTAGCTATGTACTACTTTTTTTAAATATATATAAATCAATATCTATAACTGGTTTCCTCATCTATTCATTTCTGACTTACTCTTTCCTTCATCGGGTATTAGCTACTTGATGATTCCAGGTGCTGCCTTGTCCAGCCATTATGGCTACAGTGGTAAAAAAGTTAGACATCATCTCATATCTTTCAAAATCCCCACCATTTTTTTTTTTGTTTGTTTAATTTGCTCTGTCTTTTGGGGGATACTTCTTGTCACTAGGTTGTTGTTTTCTTTTTTTTTTTGAATTTTAAATTTTATTTTATTTTTAAACTTTACAAAATTGTATTAGTTTTGCCAAATATCAAAATGAATCCGCCACAGGTATACATGTGTTCCCCATCCAGAACCCTCCACCCTCCTCCCTCCCCATACCATCCCTCTGAGTCGTCCCAGTGCACTAGCCCCAAGCATCCAGTATCGTGCATCGAACCTGGACTGGCAACTCGTTTCATACATGATATTATACATGTTTCAATGCCATTCTCCCAAATCTTCCCACCCTCTCCCTCTCCCACAGAGTCCATAAGACTGTTCTATACATCTGTGTCTCTTTTGCTGTCTAG
>NW_011494919.1:1059445-1064458 GCF_000754665.1 Bison bison bison | reverse complement strand
CATCTTTCTAAACTCCATATATATGTGTTAGTATACTGTATTGGTGTTTTTCTTTCTGGCTTACTTCACTCTGTATAATAGGCTCCAGTTTCATCCACCTCATTAGAACTGATTCAAATGTATTCTTTTTAATGGCTGAGTAATACTCCGTTGTATATATGTACCATAGCTTTCTTATCCATTCATCTGCTGATGGACATGTAGGTTGCTTCCATGTCCTGGCTATTATAAACAGTGCTGCGATGAACATTGGGGTACACGTGTCTCTTTCTCTTCTGGTTTTCTCAGTGTGTATGCCCAGCAGTGGGAAGGTTGTTGTTTTCTATCTACCTTCTTGGAGTACAGACTCCTGGCTTAAGATAACCACCAACTTTCTGGCTTTTGAGCAGTATCTCAAGCTTCTATCTTTATTTCTTGGTTCTTGACTCCTAAGTCAGCATCTGGCTACTTGAGCATCTTCTTCTCACCTGACTTTTATCATCCCAGCTGGGGTTGTGCTTTTTTTTTTTTGGCAGGGGCTGGGGGCAGGGGTGGGGGGGGGCTAATAATATAGTGATAATACCTTGAAATGTGTGGTACTTACTTTTTTGTTAATATAATGATAATACCTTAAAATATGTGTTGCTTATTAAAATATATCTTCAATAGTGCTTCAGCATATTCCCTCTCATTTGATTTACCATTTCAAATGATTAAGGTATCTTTATGGAAAACAACATATCTTTCAAATATTTTACCTTCATATAATGTTTATATTCTTATAAATGCACAAATTACCTAAACCTTGGCCTATTTAAACATTTTTTATCTTTTCTATATTCTGTTATCCTATGAAACAACTAAGCATATTAATAATGGAATGATCTCTCAGGGCATTATTTGTGTTCTCTATTATTAGATTTTATGGAAATTTACTCGTTACCATTTATTTATTTAGATCAGATATGCACAGTTTACGGTCAAACTGATCTTAAACAGCCCAGAAGCTTCTGTATTATGCCAGCAAAATCATTTTTATTTCACACTTTCTGTCTGATATTCTTTTCATGATCTCTACATGACAACCATGCATATACACTTGGACTCAGCCTCCTATTTTAAATCACCGTACCTTAAAAAGACTAGTCACCTCATCATGCTCATAGAACCATTTAGTTTAAATGAATTAACAAGGCCCAACAAAAATTGGTCTTCATACACTAAAATCTGCCCTCTGCTTCTATTTAAACATTAAGATTACATAATGTTTAACATATTGAAAGATACCCCCAAAATGCTACATGCAAAAGTCATTAATGATGGAGGAAATTGTTGGGAATGGCATAAAAAGTTCAAACACCCAGTATACATTTTTGGAGGCTTGGAGCTGCAAGGGTTAAGCTATTCTGGCACAGAGAAATTTTACCAAGACCTTAACCTGATTATATCCCTGATACAAGTTAAGCCCAATTTATTCAGCAGGGATGCTGTGAAGTGAAGCATATCACGAGTACTGAGGGTAATAGAAACAATTGCTTCAGTGAGCCTAGAGCTGTTGCCACAGCCGCGTCAGAACAGATGGCTCTGCGTTTATTCCAGTCTAGGGATTCAAATTGGCAGGAGTCAAACAAAAATCCTGAAAAGCATGTCAGCAGTTGTGGAAAGGAGTTTTCTTTATGTAAAAAGTTGTTCATAACATTACACTGAGAACCTGGAGGGATCTGCCACTTCAGGTAATTTGCCTATTAGTGTATTAAACTTGTGGCCCTTAATTTATCTATGTTTATATATTTATTTATACTCATATATTTCTGTATACATATGTATTTTACATATATATGTGCCACAAGTTCAACAAACATATATACATATATACTAGCAATACAATAATTTATGATATATTAATAATCTATAGTTAACACTATTCAGCAATCTAGAGTTAATATATTTTATGCATTATATGTATATTTATGCCAAATCTTCTTTGAAATGTTAGTATGTATCAACAGCTGCTAATTCCTGAATTAACATGTATTAATTTGCGTTTTAAATCTACACTACTACTAGCATAGCAATTTTCAGGTTTTCCTTCAAAACAAAACTAGCTATTCTATCTTGAGGTAAAGCTTTTCAACCACAGCCCACTTAAATTTTACATTAAGCCTAAAATGTGTTTTGGTCAAATGACTCCACTTGTTCATTAACATCTTTTTCTCTTTGCACAATAACTAATTAATAGTTTCACTGGAAGTTAAATGAAAAGCTGATTTGACATTTTGGGGCCAAGATTCCTGAATTAGCCCTAAGATAACACAAAAGCTTTTACATACTCCCCACCATTTTAAAAATGTTTCAATAGAAAAAAAAAGAAAAGAAAGGAGAGATCTTACCTTGGTTTTCTCTAAGACAGTGAAACTGGAACTGTTTCCAAAATGCTAAGTTCTTCTAACTCTTTTTTATAGGAGAGGCAGCTAATTACAGATGTCTAAAGGGAAGGGTGTTCTCATGGTTTTGCTTTTGGGGGATATTTGTGGACTGTGAAATTACCCATTGAATGTGTCCTAAGGTTGGGTCTGGCTAGTCTTTTGTTTGACTGATCACCATGATTTCTCTACTCACATTATTAGCTAATAATCTAATCACAAGAAACTAAAAGCATCTTTAATTCTCTTTTATCACAGGATTTCCACATGATTTTTATAGGATATCTATGATAGCTAAAGCATGTATTTTTCCTACTATAATGTTATATTGACATCTAGCATTTGGGAAAAAAATATTCAGATCCTAGTGTAATTTTTTTCTTTTTCAGATTTATGATATGCTTTTAAAAATTTGACTCTGATGATTTATGTGATCACAGCATTTATCTTCTGGCCCAGGGGAAGATTGAATTCTTTACAGCAAATTAATATCTGTACATATTAAATAGATAAGTGTTAAAATTTGAAACTTTAAAGTGAAAATGAAAGATTATAAGTGAATTAATTCAACTTTAGATGATGAAAGATATTATAAGCCTAATTTTAAACAAAATTCTATAAATATGTTTTAGTACAGATTTCACTGTGAACAAAAAGGAAACTGTGGGGCCTAGATTTGAATCATAAATCAGACTTTTATTGATTCTATAGTATTTCATTTGGGGTGGCATAAGCTGCTGTAACAAATATGCCCAAATGTGTCTCATGTCTAAAACAATTAGAGGTTTATTTTTCAGAGTCCAAGGTGGATCTCTCTAACTAGCAGTTGACTTTTCTCCATGTTGTGGGTCAGGGACACTGCCTATGATTGAAAACAACAGATTTGGTTGAGAAGGTCCCACCTGTGGGTTTTCCTAGGTGGTGTAAGTGGCAAAGAACCTGTCTGCCAATGCTGGAGGTACAAGAGATGCAGGTTTAATCCCTGGGTGAGGAAGATTCCCTGGAGGAGGGCATGGCAATGCACTCCAGTATTCTTGCCTGGAGAATCCCATGGACAGAGCCTGGTGGGCTACATTCCGTGGGGTTGCAGGGAGCAGGACGTGACTGAAGCAACTTAGCACAAGCACACAACACTGAAAGTAGCTTTTTTATCTCATCTCCAAATATTTTGACTTATGTAACCTTTAAAATTATATTTTGAGGACTGGGAAAATAATAATAAAATGAAAGAAAATCCAAAACCCATTTTATCAACAATTTGAATCCAGTCTTCTCTTTGTGAATAGTGTGTATTTACATATGTAAAGAGCATTAAGTAAATTTCTCAAATTTTAACAGTGATTATTTTAGGTATTATGGTTACAAGTGACTTTAATTTTGTTATCATTCAAAATGCACAGATATTGCTTACAGAATGAGGGGGAAAGTACATATAAGACACTTTTCCTTCAGCTACTAAAATTATATATGAACTGTCTTAAATTTATGACCTGTCTGAACATTAGTTGTCAGAAACATAATTGTATCCCTGTCTGCACAGATAGCCAGGCTGTGTGCTGCTCTTCTTTCCTAAATCTATAATAACTAATTAGCTTTTAAAGTTTTCTGAAGTAAAGCCTGGTTAGAAGGAAAAAATATGGTATTACTGAGATGAACTTTAAAAGTAAAGTGTTAATAATGAGACTCACAACATATAATTTCTCATTACTGAATTAAAATAATCTCAGACCACATACAACAGCTTTTCATTTATTCTCAGAAAGTATTTTGTGTTTGGGGAAAATTTGGCTAATGAATAAATTCAATCAAGCAAACAAAAAAAATAAATACAATTTCCCTCTTGATGTGCTAGATAATTAATGTTTTAGAATACATGAATCATTGCTATATCCCATGACAAGTGCTATAAAAGATTTTTTTCTTAAGATAGTGCAGTTTTGCTGAGGTAATTTTTTAAAGTATGTATGTATTCAGGCAGTTCAATTGCTCAGTCGTGTCTGACTCTTTGTGACCCCATGGACTGCAGCCTGCGGGGCTTCCCTGTCCATCACCAACTCCCAGAGCTTACTCAAACTCATGTCCATCGAGTTGGTGATGCCATACAACCATCTCATCCTCTGTCATCCCCTTCTCCTCCTGCCTTCAATCTTTGCCAGCATCATGGTCTTTTCAAATGAGTCAGTTCTTCACATCAGGTGGACAAAGTATTGGAGTTTTAGCTTCATCATCAGTCCTTCCAATGAACATTCAGAACTCATTTCCTTTAGGATTGACTGGTTTGATCTCCTTGCAGTCCACGAATGAATGTATTAAATTTATTTATATATTTTATGAAGATTTTAGATTTTTTTAGAAGACTTTAGATTTTTTTAATGAAACTCAAGAATTGATGCTTTTGAACTGTGGTGTTGGAGAAGACTCTTGAGAGTCCCTTGGACTGCAAGGAGATCCAACCAGTCCATTCTGAAGGAGATCAGCCCTGGGATTTCTTTGGAAGGAATGATGCTAAAGCTGAAACTCCACCTCATGCGAAGACTTGACTCATTGGAAAAGACTCTGATGCTGGGAGGGATTGGGGGCAGGAGGAGAAGGGGACGACAGAGGATGAGAT
>NW_011494919.1:1057584-1059345 GCF_000754665.1 Bison bison bison | reverse complement strand
GCCACCAGGCTCCACTGTCCCTGGGATTCTCCAGGCAAGAACACTGGAGTGGGTTGCCGTTTCCTTCTCCAATGCATGAAAGTGAAAAGTGAAAGTGAAGTCACTCAGTCGTGTCTGACTCTTAGCGATCCCATGGACTGCAGCCCACCAGGCTCCTCCATCCATGGGATTTTCCAGACAAGAGTACTGGAGTGGGGTGCCATTGCCTTCTCCGACCAACTCCCAGAGCTGGCTCAAACTCATATCCATTGAGTCAGTGATGCCATCCAACTGTCTTATCCTCTGTTGTCCCCTTCTCCTCCTGCCTTCAATCTTTCCCAGCATCAGGATCTTTTCCAATGAGTCAGTTCTTTGCATCAGGTGGCTAAAGTATTGGAGTTTCAGCTTCAGCGTCAGTCCTTCCAATGAATATTCAGGATTGACTTCCTTTTGGAATGACAGGTTTGATCTCCTTGCAGTCTCAAGGGACTTCTCCAACACCACAGTTCAAAAGCGTCAATTCTTCAGCACTAAATTTTCTTTATAGTCCAACTCTCACATCCATATGTGACTACTAGTAAAACCATAGCTTTGACTAGATGGAACTAAGTTGGCAAAGTAATGTCTCTGCTTTTTAATATGCTGTCTAGTTTGGTCATGATTCCCTTGTGGCTCAACTAGCAAAGAATCCACCTGCAATGCAGGAGACCTGGATTCAATCTCTGGGTTGGGAAGATACCCTGGAGAAGGGAAAGGTTAACCCACTCCAGTATTCTGGCCTGGAGAATTCCATGGACTATGTAGTCCATTAAGTCACAAAGTGTCGAACATTATTGAGTGACTTTCACTATGTACCATAGCTTGGTCATAGCTTTTCTTCCAAGGAGCAAGTGTCTTTTAATTTCATGGTTGCAGTCACCATCTGCAGTGATTTTGGAGCCCAAGAAAATAAGGTCAGCCACTGTCTCCCCATCTATTTGCCATGAAGTGATGGGACCGGATGCCATGATCTTAGTTTTCTGAATGTTGAGCTTTAAGCCAACTTTTTCACTCTCCTCTTTCACTTTCATCAAGAGGCTCTTTAGTTCTTCTTTACTTTCTGTGATAAGGGTGGTGTCATCTGCCTCTCTGAGGTGATTGATATTTCTCCTGGCAATCTTGATTCCAGCTTGTGCTTCATCCATTCCAGCATTTCACATAAAGTACTCTGCATATAAGTTAAATAAGCAAGGTGACAATAACAAGGAGCCTTGACGTACTCCTTTCCCAATTTGGAACCAGTTTGTTGTTCCATGTCCAGTTCTAACTGTTGTTTCTTGACCTGCATGCAGATTTCTCAGAGGGCAGCTCAGATGGTCTGGTATTCCCATCTCTCTTGAAGAATTTTCCCCTGTTTGTTTTGATCCACACAGTCAATCACAGCATAGTCAATACTTTAGCCTACTTAATGCAGCAAAAATAGATGTTTTTCTGAAATTCTCTTGCTTTTTCTTTTATCCAGCAGATGTTGGCAATTTGGTCTCAGATTCCTCTGCCTTCTCTAAGTCCAGCTTGAACATCTGGAAGTTCTCGGTTCACGTCCTGTTGAAGCCTAGCTTGGAAAGTTTTGAACATTACTTTGCTAGTGTGTGAGATGAGTTTAATTGTGCAGTAGTTTGGACATTCTTTGGTACTGCCTTTCTTTGGGTTTGGAGTGAAAACTGACCTTTTTCAGTCCTGGGGCCACTGCTGAGTTTTCCAAATTTGCTGGCACATTGAGTGCAGCACTTTCACAGCATCATC
>NW_011494919.1:1055310-1057484 GCF_000754665.1 Bison bison bison | reverse complement strand
AATAAGTTAAAAACTTGAGTTTTTTTCTTCAATACCATAGATACTTAACATATCAGATATTTTGCTGTAGAAAAGGCCAGGAGATGAGTAATCCAAAGAAATAGAGGAATTCAAAGCGAATAGCCCGAGTATATTATAGAATTAATTTATAAAGAGGTTGACTTTCCCAATTATAACTTCCTTAGAACTATATTTTAATGATTCAATTCAAACTTTGAGGGCAGTTGAGGAAGGTAACTCAGGGATGCACTAATTGCTCAGACCCAAGTAGATAACCTTACTATATTAGTCCAGTGATATAGATCAGTGATTTTCAAAAGACTGTTTAACACACTCCATTTTAAAAATAATGATTAAAAATTAATCCCACTTGTAAACTGACAAATCAATGTTTTATTAATAAAAAATGAATTACTAAATTCTAAATTTGAGTATTTACTTATAAAGTCATCTGATAGTAAAATGAGTCAGTTTAAATCAACACAACATTTTAAAATTAGGAGTAGTACCAATGTTTTATTTAACATATGTTTTTATTAATAAAATAAACAAGTAATTTGAGGGGCTTTGCTGTATTTAAGAAAATTCTGATTGCCATGAACAATTGCACATGTAAACAATTGAACACCTACCTTTGCAACTTCAGGATACTTATCATCAAAATAAAGATGGCAGAAAAAACTATCACTTCAACTATAGGGTACATCCTTGGAAATAGCAGTTAATGACTCACCAATGTATACATGTTTATTTCATGATACATATGAGTGTACTTTGTTTTTATTACAATTTTAATGTAGATAAATTTGGTTTATTGAACAGAGTAGAATTGATAGGGTACAAGCAGATACCAACTTTTTCTTGATCACCATTCCTCATTAAACATTCTTTCTGAATGTGTTTTTTTCTCTTAGACTTTCCAGATACATTTAGATAATAAAGAAGTAGAATTTTACTTTAGCATTAAAATTCTAGTGCAGCCTAAAAATAATGCTGGGCTAGCTTGGTAATCAAACTCTTACTCCATGTAAGCCTCTCCTTTTCCTCCTCTGAGCCTGACCCAACCTTGGTAGGACTAGGAGAATGAGGCCACTTTCTTTTTCTTCTTAATCCCATCCACCAGCTCTCTCACTCCCTTAGCACATATTCTAGGTCTTCCCAGATTTGGATCAGAAGCCTGAGGAGAGGTAGGTATCAATCAGCTGGGGCAGTGTTTGCTGGCTCCACAGAATCCATTGCTTAGAGAGTTTTTGTTCTCCATGGAAATTTCCAAACATTTCCAAAGGGAGATTTCTGTCTCCTAACTCAATGGACATGAGTTTGAGCAAGATCTGGGAGTTGGTGATGGACAGGGAAGCCTGGCGTGCTGCAGTCCATGGGGTCCCAAGGAGTTGGACACGACTGAGCAACTGAACTGAACTGACCTAAGCATTGCCACTTTCTGTGGGCTGAATGTGGCTGCCTTGGCTTCTGATGAGATACCTTATACTTATGAAGTTTAAGAAAGATCCCTAAGAGAAATCTCTTTTAGGAAGACCCCAAGCAGATCCTGCCTTCTATAGGATCCACATCTTATTTTGAAAAAAAAAAAAAACACATGCTTTTGCCTTTCACTGTTGTAAGTGCAGTCAGTTTCCAATTAGTCCATGTTACCTTTTCCAGGTAGACTGAATAATCTATTTACTCTAACTGTCATCCAACCTGGTAGCCACTAGCTACATGCTGCTGAGCAACTCAAATGTGCTCAGTTATTCAGTTATGCCTTACACTTTGTGACCCTAGAGACTGTAGCCCACTATGGTCCTCTGTCCATGGGGATTCTCCAGGCAAGAATACTGGAAAAGGTTGCCATGTCCTCCTCCAGGGGATTTTCCAAACCCAGGGAACAAACCCAGGTCTCCCTCATTGCAGGCAGATTCTTCACTGTCTGAGCCACTGGGAAACCCAAGAATAGTGGAGTGGATAGCCTTTCCCTTCTGCCCAGCTGAGCTACCAGGGAAACCTCAAAGTGTTAATTGGTTCAGTTCAGTCACTCAGTAGTGTCAGACTCTTTGTGACCCCATGGATGGCAGCACTCCAGGCTTCCCTGTCCATCACCAACTCCCAGCTGCTGCTGCTGCTAAGTCGCTTCAGTCATGTCCAACTCTGTGCGACCCCATAGACGGCAGCCCACC
>NW_011494919.1:1054671-1055210 GCF_000754665.1 Bison bison bison | reverse complement strand
TGGCATCACTGACTCGATGGACATGAGTCTCAGTGAACTCCGGGAGTTGATGACAGACAGGGAGGCCTGGCATGCTGCGATTCATGGGGTCGCAAAGAGTCAGACACGACTGAGCAACTGAACTGAACTGAACTGAAAGAATCAGTTGACCAGGAAAACACAACTAATAGATGTTCTACTCAGTGGGGAACTCAGATACCCTTCACTTATTCCAAAGCTTGATGCCTATTATATACTGGATACCATTGTTTCTTTGAAATGTGAGCTTGTATTAATAGAGTTTAGAGGGGGGCAAAATGGTGAAAATAAACTTGAGATGGGTCTTATCAAGTTAACTGATTAAGTTAGAATAAAAGGATGCCCTACATAAAGCAAGATGTGTGATAATAACTTGAATGGAACGTTTGGGGAATAGTGAATAAGGAGATTAAATATATAGGTTAGAAGATTTACACTGAAAATCAAGGGGTAGAAATAAGTGTGTCAAGTTTTATTTGTGAAAGATGAGGGTGTTGAGAGCTAAATTTGGAGAATAAGTT
>NW_011494919.1:1052357-1054522 GCF_000754665.1 Bison bison bison | reverse complement strand
ATTCTGGCCTGAAGAATTCCATGGACTATAGTTCATGGGGTCACAAAGAGTCAGACAGGACTGAGCAACTTTCACTTTCAGTTTCCAAAATGAGATAAGTCTATGAGTATAAAATGCACACCTGGTTGTTTAAATTTAGAATGAAAAAAAAATCATATAAAATACCTGATTAATAGTTATTACTTAATAAAATCTCAATATTTTAAATGTATAGGGTAAAAATATATTTCCAAACATTTCATCTGTTTTTTAAAATTACTGAAAAATTTATAATATCATCATGGTTTGGCATTATATTTCTTTGGACAGTGCCAGTGTATCCTATAGACTTTTTACAAGTCAGTAAAATACTAATTCCTACATCCCTCAATTCTGGGAAAGATTGAGGGCAGGAGAAGAAGGGGTGACAGAAGATGAGATGGTTGGATGACATCACTGACTCAATGGGTATTAGTTTGAGCAAACTCTGGAAGATAGTGAAGGACAGGGAAACCTGGCATGCTGCAGTCCATGGGGTCGCAAAGAGCAGACATGACTGACTGACTGAAGAACAACAATATCCCTCAAACTCTGTGCCCTATAAGTTGACCTATTACCACACATTTGGCCTATTGTCTCTGTTGTTAAAGCACGTACAAGCAACTCTCCCCCACACATCCTTCCTCTTAGCCTTGACTCAGATTTAGAGTCACTTATTACTAATATGCCTTCTGCTACTTGAGGGCTTCCCTGGTAGATCAGCTGGTAAAGAATCTGCCTGCAATTCAGGAGACCCAGGTTTGATTTCTGGTTCAGGAAGATCCCTTGGAGAAGGGATAGGCTACCCACTCCAATATTCCTGGGGTCACAATGAATCGGACAGGACTGAGTAACTAAGCATGCACACACCCACATGGGAAATGAAAGCACTTCATGAAAGGAAGTGCGATGGTTTGATGCACCTGTTCTTGGACCTGGGACCTCTACCAAATACCCACCATAGGGTCTACTTTTATATGGGTAAATAGATAGCTTTAACTGAATCCCAAACCCCTTGAAGAAAGAGACAGTTCCCTGGAAGAGAATGCAGGGACCATCACAGTAGGTCACTGACATTCAGGATGGACAGTTCCCTAACTGTGATCTGAAACTTGGAGACAGCAAATGCACCACACTAATAGCATTCCACTCTGTGAAAACATGTGGGGCATTCTCCTGACCTGGGTTGTGTTCCAGACTGCCCTCCCTAGAATCAGACATATCCCTTACCTTCTCCAGACATTACCTCAGTTCAGTTCAGTTCACTTCAGTCATGTCTGACACTTTGCGACCCCATGAACCGCAGCACGCCAGGCCTCCCTGTCCATCACCAGCTCCCAGAGGCCACCCAAACCCATGTCCATCGAGTCGGTGATGCCATCCAACCATCTCATCCTCTGTCGTCCCCTTCTCCTCCTGCCCTCAATCTTCCCCAGCATCAGGGTCTTTTCCATGAGTCCGCCCTTCGCATCAGGTGGTCAAAGTATTGGAGTTTCAGCTTCAACATCAGTCCTTCCAATGAACACCCAGGACTGATCTTCTTTAGAATAGACTAGTTGGATCTGCTTGCAGTCCAGGGGACTCTCAAGAGTCTTCTCCAACACCACAGTTCAAAAGCATCAATTCTTTGGCGCTCAGCTTTCTTCACAGTCCAACTCCTACATGCATACATGACCACTGGAAAAACCATAGCCTTGTAGACAGACCTTTGTTGGCAAAGTAATGTCTCTGCTTTTAATATGCTGTCCAAGTTGGTCATAACTTTCCTTCCAAGGAGTAAGTGTCTTTTAATTTCATGGCTGCAATCACCAAATGCAGTGATTTTGGAGCCCCCCAAATAAGGTCAGCCACTGTTTCCCCATCTATTTGCCAGGAAGTGATGGGACCAGATGCCATGATCTTAGTTTTATGATTGTTGAGCTTTAAGCCAACTGTTTCACTCTCCTCTTTCACTTTCATCAAGAGGCTCTTTAGTTCTTCACTTTCTGCCTTAAGCGTGGTGTCATCTGCATATCTGAAGTTATTGATATTTCTCCTGGCAATCTTGATTCCAGCTTGTGCTCCCACCAGCCCAGAATTTCTCATGATGTACTCTGCATAAAAGTTAAATAAGCAAGGTGACAATATACAGCCTTGATGTATTCTTT
>NW_011494919.1:1050041-1052257 GCF_000754665.1 Bison bison bison | reverse complement strand
GGTAGTGCACCAGGCTCCTCTGTCCATGAGATTTTCCAGGCAAGGGTACTGGAGTGGGATGCCATTGCCTTCTCTGCATCCATCCATGACCACTGAAAAAACCATAGCCTTGACTAGACGGACCTTTGTTGGCAAAGTAACGTCTCTGCTTTTTAATATGCTGTCCAGGTTGGTCATAACTTTGCTTCCAAGGAGTAAGGGTATTTTAATTTCATGGCTGCAATCATGATCTGCAGTGATTTTGGAGCCCAGAAAAATAAAGTCAGCCACTGTGTCCACTGTTTCCCCATCTATTTGCCATGAAGTGATGGGACCATCACCTACTTCTCTATAAAATGAAAAGATAGTCTTTAGAACATTTTTTAAATATCTCATAAGTTTATTCACATTTCATCCTCTATAAATTGTCTTTATGTAATTTTCATTTTTCTATTAATTGTATTTTTTGTTTTTATTAGTTTCTATAATTTACATCATATTATGTATACTATTTATTTTGTGAGCTATATGATTTGACTATATTTACTCCTAATCAGAGGCATATCTCTTTATCATCTTAAAAGAAATTTGGTTTTATTTTGAAGCATCAACTTTTAAGTTAGTTTAAATTTATTAATCATTTCCTCCATGACATGTATTTTAATCACATTTAAGGAATCTTCGTTACTCTGGTGTCATAAAAATGTCCTTCTATATTTTAAGTTTTTCCTAAAAATGATTTTTACAACTTAATTTTTCAACTAATCAGAATAAATGTATTTCACTGTTATTAAATAGAATTGTACTTTTTTTTCCTTTTTTCATATTGATATTAATGGTCTCAGAACCACTCATTAATTTATCCATACTTTTCTTTCAGACTATAGTTTTTATTTGTTATGTTTTAGTCCATATAGGTTTATGTCTTTCTTTAGCTTAATCATTGAACTTCATACCAATATAATACTTATTTAATTACTGCATTTGAAAAGAACTGATATGTAATAGAGTTCATCCTCTATTTTTGATTTTTTTAATACTATTTGAAGTTTGGGGTAACATGTATAAATTTTAAGACTAAAATATGTGGAAACACTGTCAGAGCCTTTGTGTTATAATTATTTGTACAGCAATTGAGGAGTCATATGATGTTTATAATATTAATTCCCCTAAGCATATATATGGTCTTATTTTTTCACTTACTTAGGTCTAACTTTATGGTTTTCAGTGAAGCAGTATGATGTTTTCCTATATATCAGAGACATACTTTACTATTCATTTTTAGATCCCTAATGATTTTAGTCACTACAATAATATGATGTATTCTGGTTAATTTCCTCATATATATTATTCAGTTTACCAATTTTCTCTTTGACTGTATCTTGATATGATATTTTAATCCAGCTGCTGATTCTATTAATGTAAATCATATTACAGTTTAAAAATAATTTATAAGAGTTCAACCTTGATCATAGTAAACAAACTTATTAGTATTAAAACTGAGCCCTTAAGTAACCAAGAATAATCTTCCACTCATATACTCAACACCCAGGGCAGCCTCAGTGATAGATTTTGCCTTTGGTTTCCTAAATTTAAATCCCCTTTTTAGGAAGCCTATATGTATAATTTTTATTGCAAATTCACCTTTTGTTGGGTCTTTTCTTCCTTTGAGAACGCCTTCAGCATGAGACTGTATAATGATTATGTAAGAGAAGGAAATGGCAACCCATTCCAGTATGCTTGCCTGGAAAAATCCCATGGAAGGAGTTGCCTGGTAGGCTACAGTCCAGGGGGTCTCAAAGAGTCAGACATGACTGAGTGATGGGTTCTAGGTTCTAAGCTTATTCTAAGACTTCATGGGAAATCTCTCATAGATGTGTTTGTTTGTGTATCTATAAAACATGTATTATAAATTTGAATAACAAAACTGCATTAGTTGAAGATTTAAACTCCTTCAAAATCACAGGAAAGAATCAGTATCCATATCAGTTCAGTCGCTCAGTCATGTCTGAATTTTTGTGACCCCATGAACCACAGCATGCCAGGCCTCCCTGTCCATCACCAACTCCAGGAGTCCACCCAAACCCATGTCCGTAAAGTCGGTGATACCATCCAACCATCTCATCCTCTGTCGTCCCCTTCTCCTCCTGCCCTCAATCTTTCCTAGAATCAGGGTCTTTTCAAATGAGCCAGCTCTTTGCATCAGGTGGCCAAAGTACTGGAGTTTCAGCTTCAAC
>NW_011494919.1:1049566-1049941 GCF_000754665.1 Bison bison bison | reverse complement strand
AGACTGGTTGGATCTCCTTGCAGTCCAAGGGACTCTCAACAGTCTTCTCCAACACCACAGTTCAAAAGCATCAATTCTTCGGCACTCAGCTTTCTTCACAGTCCAACTCTCACATCTATCCATGCAGCTGCTGCTGCTGCTAAGTCGCTTCAGTCGTGTCCAACTCTGTGCGACCCCATAAACGGCAGCCCACCGGGATTCTCCAGGCAAGAACACTGGAGTGGATTGCCATTTCCTTCTCCAGTGCATGAAAATGAAAAGTGAAAGTGAAGTCGCACAGTCGTATCCGACTCTTAGCGACCCCATGGACTGTAGTGCACCAGGCTCCTCTGTCCATGAGATTTTCCAGGCAAGGGTACTGGAGTGGGATGCCAT
>NW_011494919.1:1010195-1049466 GCF_000754665.1 Bison bison bison | reverse complement strand
GCCACTGTTTCCCCATCTATTTGCCATGAAGTGATGGGACCGGATGCCATGATCTTAGTTTTATGATTGTTGAGCTTTAAGCCAACTTTTTCACTCTTCTCTTTCACTTTCAGTCAAGAGGCTCTTTAGTTCTTCACTTTCTGCCGTAAGCGTGGTGTCATCTGCATATCTGAAGTTATTGATATTTCTCCTGGCAATCTTGATTCCAGCTTGTGCTTCCACCAGCCCAGAATTTCTCATGATGTACTCTGCATAAAAGTTAAATAAGCAAGGTGACAATATACAGCCTTGATGTATTCTTTTTCCTATTTAGAACCAGTCTGTTGTTCCATGCAGACTTCCAAAGAATAGCAAGGAGAGATAAGAAAGCCTTCCTCAGCGATCAAGGCAAAGAAATAGAGGAAAACAGTAGAATGGGAACGACTAGAGATCTCTTCAAGAAAATTAGAGATGCCAAGGGAACATGTTATGCAAAGATGGGCTCAATAAAGGACAGAAATGGTAGGGACCTAACAGAAGCAAAAGATATTAAGAGGTGGCAAAAATACACAGAAGAACTATACAAAAAAGATCTTCATGACCCAGATAATCATGATGGTGTGATCACTCACCTAGAGCCAGACATCCTGGAACGTGAAGTCAAGTGGGCCCTAGGAAGCATCACTACGAACAAAGCTAGTGGAGGTGATGGAATTCCAGTTGAGCTATTTCAAATCCTGAAAGATGATGCTGTGAAAGTGCTGCACTCAATATGCCAGCAAATTTGGAAAACTCAGCAGTGGCCACAGGACTGGAAAAGGTCAGTTTTCATTCCAATCCCAAAGAAAGGCAATGCCAAAGAATGCTCAAACTACCGCACAATTGCACTCATCTCACACGCTAGTAAAGTAATGCTCAAAATTCTCCACGCCAGGCTTCAGCAGTATGTGAACTATGTACTTCCAGATGTTCAAGCTGGTTTTCGAAAAGGCAGAGGAACCAGAGATCAAATTGCCAACATCCACTGGATCATCAAAAAAGCAAGAGAGTTCCAGGAAAACATTTGTTCCTGCTTTATTGACTATGCCAAAGCCTTTGACTGTGTGGATCACAATAAACTGTGGAAAATTCTAAAAGACATGGGAATTCCAGACCACCTGATCTGCCTCTTGAGAAATTTGTATGCAGGTCAGGAAGCAACAGTTAGAACTGGACATGAAACATCAGACTGATTCCAAACAGGAAAGAATAATTCTCTAGAACCAAGAACACAGAAAATTTTTTGATTTTTCTATGGGCCATTGAGATTTTTCAAAGACCTTTGCAAGTGCAACCTCTTGAGGACCCTAGCTTTTTGGAATGTTCTCATTTTCCTCATCCTGCTTCCTCCTCAGATCTAAGGCTTTAGTTTCTATCTTAGTATTCAAACTGAGCCCTTAAGTAATCAAGAATAATCTTCCACACATATCCTCAACACCCAGGGCAGCCTCAGTGATAGATTAGACATTTGTTGTCCTAAATTTAAATCCCTTTTTTAGGAAGCCTAAGGATTATTTTTTGTTGAAAATTCAGTGGTGCATTTAAAGTAACTTTTTATTTTATTTTTTCTCAATATATCTAGTTATATTTAATGGGAGAACTTTGAAATTATCTCAGACTATAATATGAGGGTGTCTATGATTTCTAAGATGCCTTCCAATTCTAAAAGTTTGGGTCTCTGCTTATTCTTTTCCTGGTAATTAATATTAAACTGCACACATAATGATTTTGATGCAATAAAACAAAAGCCACTAAAACTAAACAGAGAAATTTACAAAATCAAATCTGTTAATGCACCAGGCAAGGGAACATACAACAATGAGGAAATTCACTATTGCTTATCAAGGATTTCTAAATGCTTGGTTGTGTATCCATTGCAAATGCAGGAGATATTGGTGGTTATTACTGCCATTCTCATGGGTCAAACAGGATGCATCTGGCAGGACCAGGAAGAGACCTGTGTCTCTCAACCTTGAAGTTTGCTCCTATAAATTCACCAGTGAAGATACAGTTATTGTTAGAGACCTGGATTCAAGTCACCAGCTTTTTTTCATGTCACTCCAAAAAAAAGTTATTTGAGAACAAGCTTTCTGTACTTAAAGTCAGTTCAGTTCAGTTCAGTCGCTCAGTTGTGTCTGATTCTCTGCGACCTGATGGACTGCAGCACGCCAGGCCTCTCTGTCCATCACCAACGCCCAGAGTTTACCCAAACTCATGTCCATTGAGTCGGTGATGCCATCCAACATCTCATCCTCTGTCATCACCCTCCCCTCCTGCCATCAATCTTTCCCAGAATCGGGGTCTTTTCAAATGGGTCAGTTCTTTGCATCAGGTGGCCATAGTATTGGAGTTTCAGCTTCGACATCAGTCCTTCCAATGAACACCCAGGACTGATCTCCTTTAGGATGGACTGGTTGGATCTCCTTGCAGTCCAAGGGACTCTCAAGAGTCTTCTCCAACACCACAGTTCAAAAGCATCAATTCTTTGGCTCTCAGCTTTCTTTATAGTCCAACTCTCGTATCCATACATAACTACTGGAAAAACCATAGCCTTGACTAGACAGACCTTTGTTGGCAAAGTAATGTCTCTGGTTTTTAATATGCTGTCTACGTTGGCCATAGCTTTCCTTCCAAGGAGTAAGTGTCTTTTAATTTCATGGCTGCAATCACCATCTGCAGTGATTTTGGAGCCTCCAAAAATAAAGAAACGTTAATGTGAATTAAATTGAATTTAATGTTGAATACTTTCAAGCATTCACTTAATAATGTCAGAGTTAAACACTGTTTAAAAAAGAGTCCATGGTAAATTTGTAATGTAAGTATTAGAAACCTGCAGTAGGACAGAATGAGTTTGTAGGTCTAAACACAGTTGGTTACATCAAATCAGATTTTTCATTGGTTGGAAAACAGTTCTTGGTTTGGTGGAGTATTTGGCATGCCAGATTCAAATAACATTCAAGAATCTTATCAGATTTAGTCAATCAGAACTGGTGGTTATGGAATATTTAATTTTATTTTATCTCCTTAGTAAGTGCATGAACATTTTCCCTTTTAAGTTGGTTATATGTGTAAAAGTGAATGCAGAATAAATTTGTTCCCTATGGTGGTATAGGAACAGATGCATGCATGTGTGCTAAGTCACTTCAGTCATGTCCAACTCTGTGCAACCCTATGGACTGTATCCAGCCAGGTTCCTCTGTCCAGGAATTCTCCAGGCAAAAATATTGGGGTGGTCTGCCATGCCCTCCTCTAGGGGATCTTCCCAACCCCGGGATCAAACCCACGTTTCTTACAGCTCTTGCATTGGCAGCCAGGTTCTTTGCCACTAGAACCACCTGGGAAGCCATAGGAAAAGGTAGATCTTACCTTTTCTCTAGCTTGAAATATTAGTATAAATTCTCTTAAACTCAGTAAGATCTATTTTCAGTGTTGTGAAACACTAGAAACCATGCCTCACTTTTCTGAAGAAAGAAACAAATAGTTAACCTTTTGTTGATAAAGAGCATACTTAGAAGGTTTTCAAAATTAAATGCTTAATTTCACCCCAATGATAAGAAATGCATAATATTTTTTAACTCACCAAAGACCGGGCTCTTTAGACTTAATTGAGTTCATCAAACTGGCAAATTTTCTGATGACTTCTGTTAAATGAAATAAATTTAACTCTACTTAAAAAAGAAACAAAACAAAACACAAAACAGTATATTTCCAAGGTAACCCCACATTTTGAGTTTTAAATTTTTTCTCTATTGTTATCAATTAGCTTTACCACTGTACTGTAACCAAATTAAGATATACTGATTGATTACTAATGTAAATAGTTTAATAATGATGATAGGATGCAAATATTATTAGGGTCTTAGTGAACTCTGAAGAAGAATAAAGTAAGCATTGTATTATTTTTATTTCATAATTTAATATTTTTCAGCTCAAAAATACATGAATTCTGAATGCTAATAGTGATATGATTAATGAGGAATATTCAGAGAGAAAAAGAATGACAGTGCTTTGAGCAGTAATGGAATATTAACTTAAGGTTAAATGTAATCAGACACTGCTAAAAAGTTAATGCAAAATACGGGGCTCAAAGGAAGTTATATTTCAAAAAGCCAGACCCCAACAAAGTTGCCTTTGAAGGTAATAGAGCCAGAAAATGACCCTTTAGAGAAATCATTCTGGTAGATTTTATAAAATAATTTATTTATAATACAAAAAATAATATAATTATAATTTTATACTTCTATAGTTCTTATAATAATAAATACTAATTACTTAGAAACATTATGACTTATTGGAAAAGACCCTGATGCTGGGAAAGATTGGGGGCAGGAAAAGAGGGCATCAGAGGATGAGATGCTTGCATGGCATCATCAAGTCAATGAACATGAGTTTGAGCAACTCTGGGAGATCGTGAAGGATAGGGAAGCCTGGCGTGCTGCAGTCCTCAGGGTTGCCAAGAGTTGGACATGACTAAGTGACTGAACAACAAAAACAACTTAGAAAAATTTTATTTTGAATTTTTATATTTTATAGTTTTTGATCATTTTAAGTCAAGAAGTATGACTATAGATCCCTAATAAGTGTTTTTACAATCAGCTACAATATATTTGCTAGTAGATAACTGGTTAGAATATTTTTGGCATGGGGATGTAAATGTGAATGTTGGAAAGCTTAAGAAAAAAATCTTCAGTCTCTTATGAAGAGCAATTTTTCAGATTTTCAGTGAAATATTTCTTTGTGGAAAACATAAAAGTTGGATCAGAATCTTGGGTTTGAATTCTGATTCATTATTCACTCAAGAGTCTTGTGCCCTTAGAGCTTCAATTCTCTTATCTACAATAAACTGTTTCATTGGCTGTTATAAGGGTCAAATGAAGTAATGTATGTATAAGCATGTTTCACTGGAAAATCATTATGCACAAATTATATAAAAATGTGCTTCTGAAACTGTTCACTCAGCATATATGAAAGTCCTCCATGTAATCTGTATTTGCATACATAAATCACATCCCCCATCAAGACAAAGTAACCATGCACCTTTAAAATAGAATGTTGCAGGCTCTCATTTTTGCAGTAAGTTCATCTTAAAAATTGGGGCTTCCCGGGTGTTTCAGTAATAAAGAATCCACCTGCCAATGGAGGAGACACAAGAAATGCAAGTTTGATCCCTGAGTTGGGAAGATGGCCTGGAAGAGGAAATGAAAACCCACTCTAATATTCTTGATTGGAAAATTCCATGGACAGAGGAGCCTGGCAGGCTACAGTTCATGGGGCTGCAAAGAATTGGACACGACTGAGCTCACATGCATGCATCTTGAAAGATATATTCCTTTGCTTAGTACCTTTTAAAAAACAAATTACATATTTGTTATATTTTAACATATGATGTTGTTAAGACATTGTGTAATGACAGTGCTTGCTTCTTATTGAAATGAAACTAAAAAATAGTTTGACATCAAGGGAGGCCTGGCGTGCTACGATTCATGGGGTCGCAGAGTCGGACACGACTGAGCGACTGAACTGAACTGATACCATCTATGGACTAAGTTCAACATTTCATGCCACAATAATGAGGAAAATATCTAACAATATCGTTTACGTACTATTGATACATTTCCAAAATTGGATTCCAATGTAGCAGGTAACTCTCTAGAGAAAATGACGCAATTCCCTTCTCTACCAGACGGTGGCACTGCACTCCTCATTGATGGCTTTCTGAGGTGCATGCAGTGGAGAGATTTTTCTCCATCTAGGAAGAAACTGGATTTTAGAGCATTTTATTTGAAATAATGAGACGCGTGTGATTAATTTCCTAAAGAATAATTTAAAGATGTGCACACTAAGTAAAAATGAACAGCTGTTGAGAATAAAAGGAAAATGCTTCACTTAGAATCTATTAATTTCTATCATTATTGTTCAGTACAATATTCTGACTTAATTACTCATGTAAAGAACATTATGACTACATGTGAAATAAATTCTTCTTCACTGCCCTCAAGATTGTTTTCTCTTTCTAACCACACATTTTGAGGTTAACTTTTTCTTTATTTGCATTTTCATATAGCAATCCCACTTGGGTGCTTACACCCATTTACTCATAATGTGGAATGCCTCATTTGGCTCTAGTTTTGTCTTCTCCCCCACCTCAGTCACTTGGAAATAGATAATCAGTCAGTCATTACTGCTGAAAACTCTCAGAGAAAAGGGCTCTTTAAAATTATTACTACCATGAATATCAAAAGGCTAGTTCCATTGCCCTCTTTCCCTGGGGACAATTTAGGTAGATTCCTTGTAGCTCTAAAGGTATCACTTGCTGATGACAAGAGGAAAGAAAGGAGACTGTACGGACTTATTGACAGTTAAAGAGGCTCAAATTGATTATCTGTAAAGAAATACAATGGGAGGAAGCCACTCTGCTAAAAGCACAGCTTGGAACAACCCTCTATTAATTAGTTGTCCGGGCTGGGACTAGAAATGGCACCTAATGAGAGAAAAACTAAAGGAAAAGGATGAGAAAGAGTGAAACAGCCTTTCTGTTATGTATGTATTTATTTTGTACCTTTGATTTCACTAAGCTGTTTCATTCATATTCACTAAGTGCATGGCAATAAATGATGATATAAAATGAAAGCAAAACAGGTAAAAAGACTCATGAACCTCATTGTTAAAGAAATTATTCAATATTTCATGGAATAGATTTAATAATAAGTAAATGCAACAGTGAATAATTATAGTAGACATTCCTTTTCTCGCATTTCTTTTTCCTAATTATCTGAAGATAATAAAAAAAATTCAGCAATGAGTTTATTTTTAATTTTGAAAGTAGAGACAACATAGTTTTTAGTGGAAGCATTTGGTAATTATGAAATTAGATATCTGTAGGAGAGAACACTATTCATTAATTTTAGTTGGCTGGGAAATAATAAAAGAACTTTCATTTTAGATTAATTTTATTTTATATAAAGGCATGGGATTGCAGATTGCTGAACTTTACAACAAATAACTTTATGTTTGTATGATAAGAACACATTTCTCATTATTACATTTTTAAACCTGAAATAAGTTTATCTGACACTATAATCATGAAATTTTATTGAGAACTTATTAAAAACATATTGAATATTATGCTCCTGTAGAAGTTTAAAGAATACTATTAATTTTATATCTTCCTACACATTTCTATGTTGAAATAAAAGAATATTTGTCCTATTAAAAAATAACAAAGTTTCACAGTTTATAATTTAAGATGGAGCCAAAGCAACCTATTTATATTAATTGAAAATACAAATTCTGGACTCAATATCTGGAGTACTATGAAACAATAACTTGCATTTATAAATATATACATATTTATACATATACCTCCATTTATGTATATACATGCTACCTCCAGTTATATATATATATACATATATATGTATAGGCTTCCCTGGTAGCTCAGCTGGTTAAGAAACCTTCTGCAATGCAGGACACCCCAGTTTGATTCTTGGATCAGGAATATCCCCTGGAGAAGGGATAGGCTACCCATTCAAGTATTCTGGCCTGGAAGATTGCATGGACAGAGGAGCCTAGTGGGCTACAGTCCATAGGGTTGCAAAGAGTCAGACACGACTGAGCAACTAAGCAAAGCATATATACATAAAACTAACCATAGGAAGATCTACACAGTACAATTTTCTATATTAAATATATAAGACGAGGTTCTTTAACTGTGGATTTTATCAACATGATAAAATCCATCTTCAGAATGGTTGTATTTAAATTCTGAAATGTAACTTTATACCATTTTATTCTTATTCTAAATCAATTTGGCAGTTCTGTACACCATTACTGGAGTTCTGAAGAGCTGGTGATGTTCTAAAGAGCAGGATCTAAGGGGTGATCATAGTTGAGTTCTGCCCTAAAGACCCCTCATTCTCATACTTCTGGCATACCTGAATGATGTCTGCTCCCTTCTGTCTTGGGAACTTTTATTGACCACGAAGATTAACTACTTTATTCTTTGTGTTCATTATAGAGGACACAGCTTTGTTGCACAGGTAACAATGATTTACTCTGTTTTTAGTTATCTATTTCATCTTATCAGACCTGTGCATCTTAAAGGTAAGAGATACAACCTTCCTTTTGAATTTCCAATGTTTAACACCTTGATGAACTCAGTGACTGACCTGAGAAACTCAGCAGAAGTGGAATATACCTTTGTTAGATGAATGAAAGGAAAGAAGAACAGAGAGCTGGAAGGAGGAAGAATGCCAATTTCCAAATGTTAGTACTTTTATAACACGGTTTTTAGTCTTTATTGGGAAATGTAGTCATCCCTCAGTATCCATGGGGGAGTAGCTTCCAGGATGAACTTTTCTACTTTCCCAATCCCCCAAGGTACTAAGATTTGCTGATGCCCAAGTCTTTTATATAAAATAGCATGTGCTGTGTGCTAAGTTGCTTCAGTTGTGTCCAGCTCTCTGTGACTCTATGAACTGTCCATGGGATTCTCCAGGCAAAAATACTGGAATGGGTTGCCATTTCCTTCTTCAGGGGATCTTCCCAACCCAGGGATCAAACCTGTGTCTCGTAAGTCTCCTACATTGGTAGGCAAGTTCTTGACTACTAGTGCCACCTGGGAAGCCCCACAGTATTTGCATATAAGTGAACATCCTCTCATCTAGTTTAAACCATCTCTAGGTTGTTTATAATGAACAATGCAATGTAATGCATTGATACCCAATGCAATGTAAGTGCTATGTAGCAGATTCCAGCTGCACAGCAAATTCTGTTTTGCTTTTTTGGAAATTTCTGGAATTAAAAAAAAAAAGTTTGATCTGGGCTTGGTTGAATCCGGGGTCTAGAACTCACAGATGCAAAGGGCTGACTGAATTTACCTTTCATTCTAAGTATAGTCTTTAGAGAACCTGTGTGTAATGCACTGCTAGCTGATGACCACCTGCTTTTTTTGGGTGTGATCCCAGGACCAAAGCCCTACCATCCTATCTGTGACATCTCTGGTTCAAAATCTCCTACTTTCTCCCACCCATCAGTGTTCAGGAGAAATAGTAACAGTCATACCCCGTTCAGATAGCACCATGGTACACCCTCTTTAAGACATATTATGTCAGTGTATATATAACAGGTAGCAGTCATGCAGGCATATAATATTGAATCTAATTATAAATATTTGCTTAGGTCTTGAAAAGCATGTGAAACATTTTAATATTTGTGATGCTATAGTTTTATAAAATATTCCTTCTTAAAAAGTTATAATCAGCAACATACACCCCAGAATGTGTCAAATATCAGCCAAATTTAATTTAAAAACTTGGATGTTTACATAATGATTTTTTAGCATCGAGACTTAATGGGGGCTGCAAATACTTCAGCAACAAGATGCTTACCTTCAATCTATTTCTCCAACCTTGTGTTCCACATTTGGCTATAGGTAACTATGGTTTATTGAGCCCATCTAAGTATCGTTGCTTCTTTATGCCCATTTACTCTCATAACAACCCTATAAAGTAGAGATAATGATCATTTTACAACTACAAAAAAAAAAAAAAAGACACCCTGATACTTAGAGAGCTTAAGCACCTTGCCTGAATTCGTTCACCTCATCAGGAGTGGTTGTGATGGAAATCACTGATGTCTAAGAAGGGAGACCCGTGTTTGGCCACCTCCTGGCAGCATGTTGCAAGTTCAGGCAACTTGATGTGCCTGGTGAGCTTTCCCTCAGAGAAATGGATCTAATCCCAGGACTTTCACTGTGGGCTATGTATGATGATTCATCATTTTCAGGTCAGGAAAAGGGAAAGTTAAAACAAGCCTCCTAATTCCTTGAGCAAATTTAAAGAGGCCAGGATACAAAGAAAAATCCCATAATTACAGGTTCAAGTCTCCCTCCACTGCCTCAAACCTGCCTTGCCACGTGCTTTTGCACATTTCTTACTGAAAAACAGCATCCCCATTCAGAAATAGCACGTGTCCTGTGAATTTAGAAGTCAGGTTCAGTTTGCTGTAGCTAGCCTGAAGGTATACATTATGGTATGGTAATCAGGTATGTGTTGCTGCTGCTGCTAAATCGCTTCAGTCGTGTACGACTCTGTGCGACACCATAGACGGCAGCCCACCAGGCTCCCTGTCCCTGGGATTCTCCAGGCAAGAACACTGGAGTGGGTTGCCATTTCCTTCTCCAATGCATAAAAGTGAAAAGTGAAAATAAAGTAGCTCAGTCGTGTCTGACTCCTAGCGACCCCATGGACTACAGCCCACCAGGTTTCTCTGCCCATGGGATTTCCAGCAAGAATACTGGAGTGGGTTGCCATTGCCTTCTCCAGGTATGTGTTAGGGAACAGAATAGGAAAAACTGTACTTCAATAGCAGAGGGCATCTGTTAGGTTCTTTCTGACCTAGTGTTAGCTTGCCTTGCCTGATCGCATTTCTAATGGTCTTGCTCCAACATTGTGGTCTTTAGAGCTATTTCCTCATCACATGTGGGAGAATAAGGAAAGTGACTTTAGAGTCATGATTGAATAAAAAGCCACAAATTCAAAGAGTTCTATCATCAGAAAAAATAAGGTTATCTGATGATAATTATCACTGAAAATGCTAAACTTCAAATCAGAGAAACATTAGCAGTCTAATATGGATCTTTGCAACAGTTGCATGGAGATTGGTATTGCATTAAGAATAATTTTGGAAGGCATGGATTAAAACCTAGGATAAGAATTGAGAATGCATCTGAAAATAGAGTCATAAAGTTGTATAGCCTTTCAAGATAAATCAGTATTTAATATAGTTTGATATTAAGCTATGTTTGTGCATGTTCTTGTATGGTGAAATGATTTTGAGCTCTAGTTTATACACAGACATAAAATGTGTATGTGTGTTTTAAATCAGTGTTGTTCATGCTTAGTGCCTGAAATTAAATCACAAGACAGCACGAAACAGTATGTGGAACAAGCCCATCTCAGAGATGTTTTGGATTTGGTTCAAGATGAGTGTGGGGCTTCCCTGGTGGTTCAGAGGTTAAAGCGTCTGCCTCCAATGTGGGAGACCTGGGTTTGATCCCTGGGTCAGGAAGATCCCCTGGAGAAGGAAATGGTAACCCACTCCAGTATTCTTGCTTGGAGAATCCCATGGACGGAGAAGCCGGTAGGCTACAGTCCATGGGGTCGCAAAGAGTCGGACACGACTGAGCGACTTCACTCACTCAAGATGAGTGTAATAAACACATATCACAATGGTGTGAGTCCTGTAACTTTTTGGTTTCCCAGTGCATATAAAGGTTATGTTTAGACCACACTGTAGTCTATTAAATATGCAATAGCATATCTAAAAGGACAATGTACATACCTTAATTAGAAAAATGATTTATTGCTAAAAAATGCTAACCATCATCTGACAATGCAGAGTTGCCACAGATGTTCAATTTATAAAAAACAAAATATCTGCCAAGTCTATGAAACGAAGTATGCTTGTATTATAAACTTACAAAAGAAGAGTAGAAAAAAAATAAGGCACTATGGAAAATGTGTTATATTTATTGTGTTAATATTTATTATTTAATATTTAAAATTGCAATATAGGGGCCCCCGGTTTGATTCCTGGGTCAGGAAGACCCATTGGAGAAGGGATAGGCTACCCACTCCAGTCTTGTTGGGCTTCCCTTGTGGCTCAGCTGGTAAAGAATCCGCCTGCAATGCTGGAGACCTGTGTTCTATCCCTGGCTTGGGAAGATTTCCTAGAGAAGGGAAAGGCTACCCACTCCAGTATGGCCTGGAGAATTCCATGGACTGTATAGTCCTTGGGATTGCCTGGACATGACTGAGAGACTTTCACTTTCACTTCACTTTCAATCTTTAAAATAAACCTTTGAGTTAGGAATATATTGATCCCATATAAAGAAAACAAATACTAACTTGCTCCTGTTGCTGCCAAGTGTTCAAACGGAGGATTCAAATCCAAATCTGTTTGAGACTGAATCCAGTGCTTTTAATAACTATATTATATTCCCACTTATATGCTCATACTGCCACTGTTCACTAGTGTCAACGGTTATGGTGAAGAAAAGAAGGGCATAGAATAAATAATTGATGCAGAATCAGAAAATGAGATGAAATGGAAGGCCATCAGACCAAGAAAATGTCCTAACTCTGAAACGTAGCTCTCTATGAACAACAAATTACAAACTATATTTAATTTAGAATAAATTATTAATGTATTTTGGGGCTTCCCTGGTGACTCAGTCAGTAAAGAATATGCCTGCAACGCAGGAGACTTGGGTTTGATCCCTGGGTTGGCATGATCCCATGAAGAAGGGAATGGCAACCCACTTCAGTATTTTTGCCTGGAAAATTCCACAGAGGAGCCTGGTGGGCTACAGTCCATGGTGTAGCAAAGAGTCAGACATGACTGAGCGACTAACCCTTTCATTAATTATTTAATACAAATGATCCTTATTGGCCTTTTGAAAAAGTTTTCCTGGCCAGCAAGTTTATTTCAGGATTTCATTTATTCATCAGTTTTCCACTCAACATAGATTTATTATGGACTCACTGTGTGGCTCAGACGGTAAAGCGTCTGCCTGCAGTGTGGGAGACCTGGGTTCAATCCCTGGGTTGAGAAGATCCCCTGGAGAAGGAAATGGCAACCCACTCCAGTACTCTTGCCTGGAAAATTCCATGGACTGACGAGCCTGGTGGGCTACAGTCCATGGGGTCGCAAAGAGTCGGACACGACTGAGTGACTTCACTATCACTTTCACTGTGTTTAGACTTTAACAAGCATACTGAACAGACCTAAAGAATGAATTGGGTGTAAAGAGAGCATAAGTGTTTGATGAGGAAGCAAAGATCCTCCAGCAAGAAATTGCTGAGCGTTCCAGGGACTGAGAGAGCTAGTGGGGCAGCAGCTCAGGGAGCAAGGGGAACACAGTGAGAAGCTAATTAGAGAAAATTAATTTTACTTTTCATTGATAAGACCTTCTAAAGTTAGTTCTCTGTGTAAAATTTATATAGAAACAAAGATGTATTCCATTGTGTAAAAGTAATACAACATAATATTCTATCAATAAAGTATTAAGTATCTATTATTAAATAGTTCATTGAAAATGTTTTAAATTTTAGTATCAATTTTACAACCACTTATGTTGACAGCTCCTGATATTTTTATAATATTTAGTTAGAGAAGTAATGTTTTTATTTCAAGAGCTATGCTTAACTTTTACACAGCAATATGAATAAAAAGGAAGAGTTCCATACTCAGAAGTACTTTATATGCTTAATATGTATTTAAATTTTTAATGTAAATGATTTTAAGAGGTTTGATTAGCTTTTTATTGTTCTATATGCTATCAGTCCTAAAATATAATTACAGCCTTAAAATAGAATTAGCTTCCAACAGAAAACTTTATTAAAAGTGGACTGGACTCACTGAAGATTTTAGTCATGAAGTCTTAGAGAAATTTCACTTTTGTTTGTAAAACTTTTCCTATGGCCCTTCTGTTCATGGAGCTTCCCTGGTGGTTCAAACAGTAAAGAATTTGCCTGCAGTGCAGTAGGCTCGGGTTCGATCCCCGAGTCAAGAAGATCCCCTGGAGAAGGGAATGGCAACCCACTCCAGTATGCTTGTCTGGGAAATCCCATGGACAGAGGAGCCTGGTGGGCTACAGGCCATAGGGTCACAAAGAGTCAGACATGACAGCAACTAATAGCTTCACCTTTTCACTTCTGTTCATGATCCAAAGGCAACATTTCTCTAGCTGCTTAGCTATTCTGTTTTCTACATTCTAACATGCCAACATCAAAGCTGTAGCTCTGCCCTCTCCTCTCCTTCCCCACGTCAAACCCAGGGTAACTGGGAGAAATTTCAACATCAATAGCGTCTCATCTTACTGATAAACAAAGCACAAAGATGGAAACAGACAGTTGCCAGGACAGAAAGCAGTGGATGAAAGCGGGATAATCGCCTTTCTATCTACAGATAGTAGAAAGGGTGCTATCCTGTGGGACACGATGCTAAGTTAAAATAATATTTACCTGGGTGGGCCTGCTATACAGGAAGTGTTTAGATCCTAAAAACAGTGAAAACAACTGTAAAACTAAAGAAGAGTGAACTTGGAACATGAGAGGCGTGAGTGATAGTGAAGACAGTTGTAAGGAGAGTACTATTGCTAATTTCTCTCTCACACAAAGGCTTATTAAAGAACCTCTACTCACAGATCCCTGATATGCTTTGTAAGCATCTTCTTCACTCACAATTTCTCTTCTCTGAGGTTCCAGTATATAAAACAAAAATAAAATAAAACTCCCAAAGCCAGCCATTTTCTTAGAGACTTCATACTCGTTAACTTGAAATTTTGAAGTACAGGAATACAGTACATTTGAAATACCATAATATTCAGGAAAGGAACATATATATGTATACGTATATATATGTGTGTGTATATATATATATGTATATGTATATATGAAGGGGCTTCCCTGGTGGCTCAGACAGTAAAGCATCTGCCTGCAATGTGAGGGACCAGGGTTTGATCCCTGGGTCAGGAAGATCCCCTGGAGAAGGGAATGGCAACCCACGCTAGTACTCTTGCCTGGAAAATTCAATGGATGGAGGAGCCTGGTGGGATATAGTCCATGGGGTTGCAAAGAGTGGGACACGACTGAGCAACTTCACTTTCACTTTCACATATATTTGAATGTCATGTCTGTAGTAGGACGGTATGATGGGGTGTGACCAGCAGTGGACTCATCAGTTCAGTTGCTCAGTTGTGTCCAACTCTTTATGGCTCCATGGACTGCAGCACCCCAGGCTTCTCTGCCCATCACCAACTCCCAGAGTTTGCTCAAATTCATGCCCATTGAGTCAGTGATGCCATCCAACCATCTTATCCTCTATCATCCCCTTATCCTTCTTCCTTCAGTCTTTCCCAGGATCAGGGGCTTTTCCAATGAGTCAGTTCTTTGCATCAGGTGGCCAAAGTATTGGAGTTTCAGCTTCAGCCATCAGTCCTTCCAATGAATATTCTGGACTGATTTCCTTTAGGATTGACTAGTTTGATCTCCTCGCAGTCCAGGGGACTCTCAAGAGTCTTCTCAAACACCATAGTTCCAAAGCATCAATTCTTCAGCACTCAGCTTTCTTTATAGTCCAACTCTCGCATCCATACATGACTACTGGAAAAACCATAGCTTTGACTAGACAGACCTTTGTTGGCAAAATAAGGTCTCTGCTTTTTAATATTATGTCCAGGTTGGTCATAGCTTTCCTTCCAAGGAGTAAGCGTCTTTTAATTTCATGGCTGCGGTCACCATCTGCAGTGATTTTGGAGCCCAAGAAAATAAAGTCTGACACTGTTTCCATTGTTTCCCCATCTATTTGCCATGAAGTGATGGGACCAGATGCCATGATCTTCGTTTTCTGAATGTTGAGTTTTAAGCCAACTTTTTCACTCTCCTCTTTCACTTTTATCAAGAGGCTCTTTAGCTCTTCTTCACTTTCTGCCATAAGGGTGGTGTCATCTGCATATCTGAGGTTATTGACATTTCTCCCGGCAATAGTGGACTCATATATATATATATATGAACATCATGTCCATAGTGAGCCTCTTTATGATGAGTTTTACTGACACCACGTGTGTCATGTTTCATAATGGGTCTCTTTTTGTTTCCAAAATATATATTGCTTTGTCAAATATATGGTAAATTGCATTGTCAGCATTAGTCATTTAAAATCCTATATAAAATGACAATCTGCTGTAGAGTATTTGTTCACCTTTGATTCTGTAGTTCTGATTTACTTTTATAGGGTGTATGTGTCCTCCAGAAAAATATCTTTTGAAAACTGCAGAACAGATTGCTCTGACTGACTGTCTTAATTTTCACAGTAATGGATTAAATTTTTTCTCAGAAAAAGCATGTGGTAGGCAGTAAGAGGGGCGTTTGAAAATATAAATTATATGCAAAGTTCAAATCATTGCTCAGCTCATATCTAGGCCAGCCTCATATCTCTTAAAATAAAATCTGAATGTTTTGTTGTGTCCTACAGGATTCTGTGTGAGTCTGCCTCTTCCACTTCTGATGCCCTGACCCACTGCATGACATGAGGCTCATTTTGATCTTCAACATCCCAAACAAATCCTGTCATCAAAATCCTTGCACTTGCTATTTTCTTATTCCTAGAATTCTGATTCCTGTCTCTTTGGATCTGAGGTTCCTTTCCATCTTTTCAGTCTATGGTCAAACATCATCTTTGAGAAATCACCTGGCTTTATCTAAAGAGGTCAGACATCCCTCATTATCATGGTACCCTCTTATTTTCCATTAGAGAATTGATCCCAATCCGAAGATGTCACATTGTGTGTTTGTTAATCATGTATCTGTATATTGTATGTTTCTCATCAGTAAAATACTACCTCTATGAGGAACCTATACTCCTGGCACCTAGAACTGATTCTATTAATAAGAGGCATCCATATAAAAAATTTCTCCCATTGACAGGTTGACATATAAGCCATTTATATGCTCCCTATTAATTAGTAACACTTCTTTACTGATAATGATTTCCCCCACAGCATTCTGAGGTTCAAATTTGTGACCTGTAGTTCAAAACTACGAGTGATCTAATTAACTCCAATATTATTCTTGATTCTATCATGAGTGAGAGATGATGTTCATGAATGAGTAAATAAGTAAACAAGTTAATTAGACAATAAGTAAGGTCAGAATCTTTAGGAGTTAATTATTCCTTTCAAGACTGGTATCAAGAAAAAAAGACCACCACCTCTGTAGTCTTTGACACCAACTAGAAAGATTCCATCCTGCCCTGATCAATTTTAATTTCTAATTCAGGGTGGTATAACCTTTGCAGGTAAATTCCAGTTACAAAAGGATTTAAAACAGCTCTTTCTGATAATCTGGGGTCACACCTCCATCTCAGAAATATAGTAATGGTCACGTACTCAAGATGAGATGGAAATCAGTGACTCATTAATTCCAGACTAAAATCAAGACATTATGCTGCTGCTGCTGCTGCTGCGTCGCTTCAGTCATGTCTGACTCTGTGCGACCCCATAGATGGCAGCCCACCAGGGTCCCCCGTCCCTGGGATTCTCTAGACAAGAACACTGGAGTGGGTTGCCATTTCCTTCTCCAATGCATGAAAGTGAAAAGTGAAAGTGAAGTCGCTCAGTTGTGTCCAACTCTTGGTGACCCCATGGACTGCAGCCTACCAGGCTCCTCCGTCCATGGGATTTTCCAGGCAAGAGTACTGGAGTGGGGTGCCATTGCCTTCTCCGCAAGACATCATAGAGGTGACTAATTTATATGCAAAGATTACATGGATTATATGGATGATAAGAAAATTGTATAGGTTGTGTATGTGTGTGTGTATGTGTATATATATATATATATATATATGTATGTATGTATATTTCATTTATAAAAAGTGCTTAACCTGCAGAGGGAGCCAACAAATATTAACTCTCTTCTGTAATAAAATATAACTTGCTGTCAGCTGTTATGTCAGCATCTCATCAAAGGAAATTAAAGACTAACTCTAAAACTGGGTAACTCTAAAACTAGGTAGTAAAGCTCTTCTAGAATTGGATTATTATTGCTACATATGTGACTATTTGGTAAAAAATGAATAATGATCATTATAGTCAGGTGGCTCAGTCAGTAAAAAAATCTGCTTGCAATGCAGGAGATCCGGGTTCAATCCCTGGGTTCAGAAGAGCCTTTGGAGAAGGGAATGGCAACCCACTCCATCATTCTTGCCTGGGAAATCCTATAGACAAGAGGCCTGGTGGGCTATAGTCCATGGCATCACTGAGTCAGATATGACTTAGTGACTAAATAACATCAGTAATCAAAGAACCAGAAACAGCTTCTGATAAGTGAATTGTTCTATTTAACTACAGAGATCTGTGCAATTTTCTTCAAAAAATCAGCAGTTTCTAGACTGTAGTCCACTCAAAAAGAAGGTATATAAACTATCCAGAAATTTAATTCTTTAATTCTAATATCACTATCCCTTTATTTTGAAAACAAAGTAACAAATTAATCAATAGACTTCTCATTCAACTCCAAAATACAGATGTCCGCAGTGTCAGAAAATGGTTAATTCTCCATATTTTAAATAAAATACAATAGTGAAAAATATTTTCTTTTATAAAAATGTAAAGTTTTTATAATGGTTTGAAATGAAATATTGTCTACTTTCAATTAGTAGACTATAATTTCAAAGAAGAACATTTATCATTATTATTTTTACAATTCCTATTTTTGGCTATTTTGTCAGTCAATATTAAATGCTGAAGGATCTAACACTGCTAAGGAAATATTTGTATTGCATCTGTCCTGGAAGACTCTATCCTCCCAAGAGACTTACTCATTTGTACTGAATAGACCGTCAAAGAATGACTGAAGTTTTATATGGAAATTCAGGTAAAAATTTTGATACAGTCTGCATCTACTTCAACACAGTTTTTCTTTTTCCTTTAACTACAGAATTCCCTCTAGACTAGTATATATAAATTTGTGTCTCAGGAATTCCTTTGAGAAAAATAGGCATAGGTAAAAGCTTGCACTTTTTTTCCAAAACTTCAGAGCAACCAGAATTACCTGGATCCCATCAGTATGTCAAGCTATAAAACACCTGCTTTTACCCAAGTCTTTGTTCGATGTATTCTCATTGAGAATATGAAACACATTCACTGTAATTATAATTTGGGCCAAACTTTATTTTGATTATATAATAACATAGCCAAAAAGGAAAGAATAGCTACATTTTTTTTAGTCTGTGGAGGAATGACTATGTTACTTTGAATCCATTCTGGTTTTATTCTTTTACATTTCACTGTCTCAAACGCCAAATAAAATTTTACTCACATGTTTCCTTTTAAAACATGAGTTCAGAAGACAACTCAAGAAAAAAAAAAAAACAACCTCAATGAAAGTTTTATTAGCTTCTATGAACCCTAAAATACTGTGCTTTTCCTTTCTGTGATTAAGTGACACTTGCTGTCGTACAAAAGAACGGTAATGATATTAGCCTTAATCATAAACATGTGCTAAGCACATATTTCTCTGAATAATACAACTAGAAATTTGGTTGTAAAATGCAAGAAATCCAATTCAAACATACTTCAGCAAAAGGGGGATTATTTGGCTCATATAAACTGTGAAAGACTCAATAAGAGGAACCAGAGAATTAATATAGTTGGGATTTTTTTCTCTACCTCTCATGTTTTTGTTGTGTGCCAGCCAAATTATCTCAGTCTATGTTCCTACAAGGCTAAAATCATGATTTCTGATGTTAAGAATGCTTGTATCCTCATAGCTTTCTGAACAAAAAGGAAAACAAAATTCGAATATAAATCGGCTACATTTTGAAAAGTCCTGGGAGAAATTGGTCTGTATTGGGTCACATGCCCAGAACTACACGATTCATACGTGGTCCCAGGAAAGTGATGTTGTGTGGACTAGCCTTGGGGAACTTGTTGTTGTTCAGTAGCTCAGTCCTATCTGACTCTTTGCAACTCCATGGACTGCAGCTCGCCAGGCCTTCTTGTCCTTCACCATCTCCCAAAGCCTGCTCAAACTCATGTCCATTGAGTTGGTGATGCCATCCAACCATCTCATCCTCTGTATATCAGATCTAATCCCTCGCATCTATTTGTCACTCCCACTGTATAATCAATCGTAAGGGATTTGATTTAATCTTGGGCAGGTGGCATTATTAAATCAATAACTATAGCTGTGGAGTTGGGAGTTGTGTTAGAAAGATTCTGGTTCCTAGTCTGAATTCATGCTTGGAGCAAGAGAAGTGTTTTCAGAGTGAAGGACACAGGATATATTTTCCCAGAGGAAATGAGAGGAGTACAAGGCTGGCAACATACATATATACATGCACACAGATACACACCAGGTTATCTCCTCCTCTCATTTCCTATTCTTTCATCTTCATTGTCATCAAGCGTGTACTGAACATCAAATATGAAATCTAATGCTAATGAACTGACAGATTTGAGTTATTCATGATCTTTACTTTTTGGAAATTTGAGATGCTATTATTTATGCCTTTTCCTTCCAAAGAGAAGACATTAATGTTATAGACTAAAATGTAAAATTTAACAACATAAAATTATGAATCAGATGAGAGTGGTATTTTGTCAGTTCTAAGTCACATTTCTGACACCTGATTAAATCTAACAATTGATAGAGTCTTAAGTTGCTACTGGCCAAGTGGCCACTGTGGCACATTGTCACTTCTGTTGAATGATGTACATGACCGACACTACATGTGTCGAGTTCAACTGTCACACGTGATATCTTCAAAAGAATAACATGATCCAGTATTAAAAAAAAATTCTGTTTGTAGAGAGTCACTGAAAGAGTACGGTGATACATGCATTTGGTGTTTTTGTAAGCATTCAGAATTAAAAGAAATAATCCAATTTCATGTTTTTGTTTTAGAGTAATAACCAAGAACTTTAAGGAACCTAAGAAAGGAGGATTCTCCCAAATAGATGAAGCTATGCTCTTCTTTATTACTGAGTTAAAGTACAATACAACTGATGTTAGGAGAGATCGTTGGGTGCCTTGGAATAGATGAAAGGAATTTAAGATCATGAGGGTTGAATGACAAAATTATGTAGAATCACAATTATGATATCATGTCAGAGTTTATGTATATTTTATGTTATGTATAAAGGAAAGGGATTTTTCCTTTATAGTACATAAAATAATAGTGCATCTTACAATTTATAGTGTATTTGATGTCAATTAAATATTATCATAAAAGAAATTGATTTTACTTCATGGAAGTCATTTTGGTAACATTACAGAGTAGCAGGATTTTCATACTAGTAATCAGACTGTGTGCTCAGTTGCTTCAGTTATGTCCTACTCTTTGTGCCTCTTTGAACTGTAGCCCATCCGGCTCTTCTGTCCATGGGATTCTCCAGGCAAGAATGGGTTGCCATGCCCTCCTCTAAGGGATCTTCCTGACACAGGACTCAAACCTGTGTCTCCTGCACTGCAAGTAGAGTGTTTATCACTAAGCCACCGGGGAAGCCCAGTAATCAGATAACCTATACTCTAATTTTCATTCTATTACCAACTAATTTTATTCTCTAAGAGGTGTTAAGTAAACACTTAGGACCTCACATAAACTATAAGGATTTTGAACTAGATTATAGCAACCATCAGTTTCAAACATGATTCAAGATGGAATGAAAAATATAAAAAGAAATTCTTTTTTTTTTTTTCATCTTAAGAATGATGGTTTGGAAATACTATGACTCTAGCTTGGTAGATGTGTAATCTCCACATGCCAGGGTGGTATTTTTATTTTCAGTGCAGTAATAATTCATCTAAATCACATACCTAATGTTCCCACTTGAAATGTATCTTGTTATGTAAATGTTATGTAGCATTCATAACATGCCATATTTCTTTCACTTTCATAGTGTTTGGCAGTTTGATAAGTGTTATAGCTTCAGACGGATTAGTGAGGCAGTAAGTAGTAGAAAATGCTAATGGACAACTAATCAAGTAAGTGGGTATCAGATAGTCAACTACTACAGAGCACAATTATAATTCAAAACTATGTGAAGCATTATCATTTTGCTGCAGTGGTTTTACACCAAATGTTCTAACAAGAACAGAAAAATGATTGCACACTAGCACATTTGGGAATGTGGTCATTAAGAACCTACGGTTTTCTAAGAAGGTGGTAATCTCCTTTCTTTCTCAGATGCCACAGGCAGTACTGCTGCTCATACATTGAAAATTTAGTGCAGCATTTGTAAAACTCATGTAAATAACATTTTATTCTGTTGGCTTCCTAGAGCCTGGGAATCTGAAATTGACTTGTTACAGTGTTTTCCTTCATCAAGAGTGCATGATCTGTTACTTGGTCATGTGTGACTCTTTCCTCCTGCAGGGTATCGATCGCTGGGTCTGGAAGATTCACTGGAGGAAGGCATGGCAACGCACTCCAGTACTCTTGCCTGAAGAATCTCCATGGGCAAAGGATCCTGGTGGGCTACAGTCCATAGTGTTGCAAGGGTCGGACATGACTGAGTGATTTACCGCACACACATGAACTGTAGCCTACCAGGCTCCTCTGTCCATGGAATTTTCCAGGCAAGAATACTGGAATGGGTTGCATGTCCTTCTCCAGGGAATCTTCCTGATCCAGGGATTGAACCCTAATATCCTGAATCTCCTGCATTGCAGGCAGATTCTTTACCTCTGAGTCCCCGTGGAAGCCCTCAGAAATAAAATCATCTCAGTCAAATTCTTTTTGTTAAAGGTATTTGAGAAAATAGACAGACAAAGGGATTCCATTGTCTCTCATGATAGCATTTTCTGATGGATATTTTTAAAAAAATTATTCTCTTATGCCAACTTTTTAAAAGAGACTTTGTGCCTTTCACTTTTTAATTTACAGAAAAAAAGCTCACAAAATATTAGAATACAAAAATGATATAGTCCATTTTTAAAATTTTAATAAAATGAAGAAACTAAATTATAAAGGGGGTAAAGTGCTAGATCCCATAGAACTAGTTGTTGACAGACTAGGTTTAGAACCCAGATCCTTCACTTTTTACTTGAATGACTTGTTTATATCTGTCTTACTTTCCATTTACTTTAAAACAAAAAATAAGCTGCAGCAATTGATTTTACATTTATTTTGTTATCTAGTCTTTTGATCCTTCAGTTCTGAAATCTCTTTATCGAATCCTGGGAAGACTGGTTGAAAGTGACAATGACAGTCGCTTAGTCGTGTCTGACTCTTCGTGACCCCACGGACTATACAGTCCATGGAATTCTCCAGGCCAGAACACTGGAGTGGGTAGCCTTTCTCTTCTCTAGGGGATCTTCCCAACCCAGGGATCACACTCAGTCTCCCACATTGCAGGCAGATTCTTTACCAGCTGAGCTACAAGGGAAGCCCAGAAAGACTGGCTGGAGCCATCCAAAGATAGAAAAAATTAATACTAATTTACTCACTGACTGAAGATTCAACCACTAGGACTGTGTTTTCTGTTTGTCTGTTCCATGTATAATGTTTATCTCAGTAACAGAATCTTTTATCTGAGTAATGTTTAGTTCAATCAAATGATAGGTATTGGACAGTCTCAAAGAAATGTGGTACTCTATATATGGGCTTTGTTTTTGTACTGGTTATTACTATTGTAAATTTATTGAGTCCCAATTCCCAGTGAAACCATTACTCTGAGGCTTGTCATCTCTCTGGTGTTACTTGCTAAATCATGTCTGACTCTTTGTGACCCCATGGACTATAGCCCAATAGGCTCCTCTGTCTGTAGAATTCTCCAGGCAAGAAATACTGGAGTGGGTTGCCATTTCCTTCTCCAAGGGATCTTTCCAACTCAGGGATAGAACCTGCATTGTGGGCAGATTCTTTACCGTCTGAGTCACCAGGGAAGCCCAGGCATCTCTCTGCTCACTGTTAAACATTATGTGCTCTAAATGTATTCCTTTGACTGAGGAATTGTGCCTTCGCAATTCAAATTAGTGACTTATCTTCTGTTCTGGTACTTTTATAGTACTCAGAATGCTTGTGTGTACCACTGGGTGTGCAAAGCCCCATTAAGAATAAGTGTCCCTGTGGCGGATTCATTTTGATATTTGGCAAAACTAATACAATTATGTAAAGTTTAAAAATAAAATAAAATTAAAAAAAATACCTTAAAAAAAAAAAAAAGAATAAGTGTCCATTCTTCTTAGGACCCATTTATATCCTCCAGAGGCAATGGTATCAGTCTCACTTGCCAGATGTGTGCAGAGCGTCCTCCTGGTGAAACTGGCCCCATTGCCATCTGCAGGCTCTGTCTCTCTTATTGGCAGACACAACAGTTTTCACTGGTATTTTATGCCTCAGAAGGTGCAACAGGGAAATATCCAGGTTAAGCTCATCTCTGCACTGCTGCAGCCCCCTAATGTCCACTCACTTATAGACCCTGGTGGCCACCTCAAGTGAATGCACCAGAAGGAGGCCTGTTACTAGTTTCATTCGCCTTCTGATTCTAGAAGGAGGCACTTCTGATGGGTATTGACATATCCTACTTTAACATGCCCCCTTAAGTTCCCAGAGTGATTTCTTTAGGGCTGTGGCCCATATGGGTATCCATTTACAAAGCTAGTTTTCCATGCCCTTCTGCCTGACCAGGTGGGCAAGCCATTGGCTACTGCCCATAAGTGAGCAACAAGCCAAGTCTAGGGACAAACAACATACAATTCAGCCCAACTGAGTTGGTCTATTTTTACCTTCTTCAAAGTGGTGGGCTTCTAAACAGGATGCAGTCCATTTGTCTAATTGCCTCCATAAACCAAATAGTTCTCCAGAAGCTCCCTAAATATATAGATATTATAGAGTTAAAAATGAAAAGGACAGCAAAACATACAATAAGCAAAAACTAAAGAAAATTGCCCTATTAAGATCAGTAGACTTTAGGGCATTAAAAAGTAAAAAGGGATATTTTATAAAGCTAAAGGGTCAGTCTACCACAAACATTTAACATTTCTGCATTGGCAAAAAATGGACACAACTGAAATAATACAGAAATTCATGGTCCTAGTGGAAGATGTACACATAACATTTAGTAAGTGAAAGAAAAAGCAGATAAAAGATGGAAAGGATACCAAAGACATCAACAAGGTAATTTATAGATCTGCTGTAAATGACATAAAGAACATGGTGTTCAATAGTAGAACAATGAGCCAAACAACAACAGAGAACATATTCTTTTCAAGTGCACGTGAGATACATATCAAATTCATAATATACCTGGCCATGAAAAATACTGCAGCTTCCCTGGTGGCTCAGTGGTAGAGAATGTGCCTGCCAATGCAAGAGACATGGATTTGAGCCCTGGGTTGGGAAGATCCCCTGGAGAGGGAAATGGCAACCCACTCCAGTATTCTTGCCTGGGAAATCCCATGGACAGAGGAGCCTGGCAGGCTATAGTCCATGGGGTTGCACAGAGTCGGACATGACTGAATGACTTTAATGTACATACATGTAAAAAATAACTCAGAGTATATTCTCTGACCACAGTGGAAAATTGACAAAAATTAACGAAAATCATATAATTACACATAGAGCAATGTTAATACCCACAGTGCAACCCTGAAATCAAGGTTAAGATATTAAAAAAAAAAAACACCCACCAATATATCTTTACTTATGAAACCATTCCTCTTACCTATTCTATATAAATTATATCACATGTCCCAATTAATCTAGAGGCAAAAAATAAAGAACTATGTTAAGTTCTTAAGTTATCTATTATTTCTAAACACCTTGAATTTTAACAAATGTTTGGAACAGTCTTGAGACACATCTACTCACGGTAAGATCTTATATCCTCAGTTGTTATTTTGCTAAAGAGAATGTTGGAAATGTTCACCCTGAAATTCCAAAGTTTTAGACTTGGAAAGAATTTCCAGGATAAATTATAAGTGGGAGGAAAATGGCATCCAGTTGAAAGAACAGTCATTTAAGCAATTAAGGTAAATTTTGAGTTTTGCTTCTGCTTCGTGACACTAGATGAAACGTTTAAAAATGTCCAAGTTCAGTCTTCTGTATAAAATAGTTATAATAAGATTTTGCCTATTGACTGTGCAAGCATATAAGAAATTGGAACTAACATTGGCTGGCCCCCTAATGACTGCTGGTAATAAACTTGACCCTGAATCTGTGAGTGTTTAGTAGCAGTTTATTCTCCCAACAACCATTTGACGCAGTAAGTATGAATAAAATGCATGTGAGAATTCTGCATTAACTGTAAAAACGAATGCCTGGCCATCTCACATAAGGCTTCCCTGGTGGCTCAGTGGTAGAGAATGTGCCTGCCAATGCAAGAGACCTGGCTTTGATCCCTGGGTCGGGAAGATCCCCTGGAGAGGGAAATGGCAACCCACTCCAGTATTCTTGTCTGGAATATCCCATGGACAGAGGAGCCTGGTGGGCTACAGTCCATGGGGCTGCAGAGTCAGACAGGACTGAGAGGCTATACAACAGTAAACAAAATTATGTATGCATTCTTATTCAACATATGTGAGATGGTTAACATGTTGTCAGCATTGCCACAATAAGAACATATGTTTTTTTTTTTCTTTATGTACCATAGAGATTCTGAGTTTCAGTCTTGCATCATGGTAATTGTTAAACTTTCTTTTTTCATAGTGGATTCTGATTTTCTACTGGGTATCTCCAAATATTTAGGTGCCTCAATAGGCATTTTAAAAAGTGATTTAGGAAAACTTTGACAATCCTCTGAGATTCGGGGGTCAATTCTCATTTGTTCCTTCTTAACATTGCTGAAAAGTGTTAACTCTTCCTACTGTAAGTAAAATCTGATTGAATGAATTTCTCACTAGACTTCCTTTTATCTACAGCTATCTGTTATTTTCTGAGAAATCAACAAACATCTCAGGTTTTAATAATAGTAATAATAATTACTGATAACAGTGTTCCCTAATCTTTTAAAATATATAGGTCATGATGTAGAGAGTTAATATACTACTTATAAAAATTAAATCTATTAGAACAATATATATATGACACATAAGAGAGAGTGTTCTGGCTATAAGGTAAGTTCTTAGTCTCAAAAGTGAGTTAAAGCCATAGGAACAGCAGAGGACCTGTATCACATTAAAATAAGCTTAAAGTGGTGGTCCTGATGAGCAAGCATGCTTGGTCAAGTCAGAAATGAAGATGATCTAGAGGTAGGTGTCCAGATGGCATAGCTTTGAGAAGAGGCCCATGAAATAAAGAAATCAGATAGATTCCAACATTAAAAAAGCCTTTCTTTTATATTTCAATGCATTCTATCTTATATTACAGACCTTTGTATTTTACAGAGTCCCCAAGTCATTGACTCCACATGCACCATCAGCTGAGGTTTAAATAACCACTCCTTAAATATCAAGCTTTAAAATTTTTTATTGGTTATTCCAGAGTTTTAAAGCTTGCAGAAGCAGGCCCTCAACTGTATAATATATAGATGAATAAGATAAATGATAAGGGAAGAGCATTGGAAGACACCTGACTCTTGGCATATGCAAAGTAGAGGGCATTGGAATAAAAGAAACCCACTGAATTCAGATAGTTAATTCTGGGCCATGGGTAATCTCAAGAGAGAAAAAAAAATAAATAACAACGGATATTGTGCGTGTTTCTGAAAAGCCAGTTACATTAAAAGAGTTATTTGGCTGTCATTTTCCTATCCAGAATCCATCCATTTTCTCCTCGTCGCTCCTGACACTTTCCCTATTTAGGTGTCTCAATTGGCATTTAAAAAAATACTTTAGGAAATTCTGACAATTTTCCATTGAAATTTGAGGTTCAGTTCTCATTGCTGAAAAGATTTAATTGTGGGTCATGGGAAGCTGATCTGCCCTCAGCAAAAAGGGTGGCTCTTGAAACTCATACCAAACTGGGTCTCCCATCCCTTTTACTAGTAATGGGTTCAAAGACGCAGGCTTTAACCCAACAGTCTGTGGCATTTGTTTCGGAAGACTGATACCGGTTAAGACAGTGGTTGTCCAAGTGTGGTCCACCAGCACTGGCAGCCCCTGGCGATTTGTTAGAAAGGAAAATGTTTAGGCTCCAACTGAGACCGGCTGGTTCAGAAACTTGAGGAGGGAGACCAAGCAATCTGTGTTTTAATAAGCCCTCCAGGTTATTCTGATACACAGTCAAGTTTGAAAAGTAATGGGTTAAGAATGACCTCCTGGATGAGGTAGGCACATCCAAAGAAGCAACTTTTAGGGCATGGCTGTGAGAGATTTTCCCTAGCTCCTTTTAATTTAAATTGGAAACTAAACCACCCCAACTGCTGCTGGCAGCCCTTTTGACAGCATGAGTAAACTCAGTTTGTTGGCAGAAGAGTGAAGGGAAAACTGAGTAAAACATTTAAAATCAGCACTTCAACATGGGTATTGCAAGATTTCCAGTCTGGTAAGAATGGCACATTTTCTCCTTCTTACAACCAGTTTAATTCAAGTTTTCTATAATTGCAAAACATCCTAAATGATACAAAGAGCCAGAATATGTACAATATGAATGAAATGATTTGTTTATTCAACAGATAGATCTATAGAATCAATTCCTATGTGCCAACCTGGACTTTCCTGTTATCTCAGACAGTAAAGAATCTGTCTGCAATGCAGGAGACTTGGATGCAATCCCTGGCTCAGGAAGATTCCTCCTGAATCAGGAAGATTCAGGAGAAGGGAATGGCAACCCACTCCAGTATTCTTGCCTGGAGAATCCCATGGGCAGAGGAGCCTGGTGGGCTACAGTCCAGGGGGTCACAAAGAGTCTGACACGACTGAGGGTCTAACACACACACACACTGTGTGCCAACCACAGTTCTCAGCACTGAAGATATAAAAAATAAAGTGATTTTAAAAGGAAAAAGATCCTAGTGGAATTTATACTCTAGTTGAGGGAAACAGTCAAAAAATAAGACAAAAGAGTTAAGCATGTTTGGCAGGTGGCAAGTGCTAGAGATGATAGCATGTACGGGGAGCAATTTTTCTTCTGGGTACAGCCAGGAAATACCTCCTAAGAAGATGCTGTGCAATTATGTGGGAGGAGCTGGGTCCAGAAGTGGGAACAGCTGTGCAGCAGGTGTCAGTGACCTTACTATGGTGTCATAAACCCATGCAAACAGTGGTGAAAGAGTGTGCCCACGGATGCAGAGCTGATAGCAGATGGGACCATGAGGACTAGCTGCCTCTAGAGTGTAAGCATCTCCCATTATGCTATATTCCCTGCAGAGATGGATATGTTATACCATTTCAAAATAAATCTTCTATTGCTAGGGATAATGAGCTAATATAGCAAAATCCATGCATACTTTTATTGAATTTCACTGGGACCCTTCCATTCTTTACAACAGTCCTTTAAAGAAGCATAATATCTTTAAAGGGGAAAATATTACATCTTCTTGTTACATTACAATGAAACTACCCACTGCATGGACCTACCATCTGGGAAGGGGATAGGGGCTAGACCTAAAGAAATAATGAATTTTATTTTACTTATATTAGAGTTTATGTTAAGCTTGCTTGGTTATTGTATAGTTTTTGAAACTGTGGAACACTCTAGATGAGTATGTAGCTGCTTCCTTAAGCTCTGCTAATGTCCTCTTGAGAGTCCCCTGGACTGCAAGGAGATCAAACCCATCAATCCTAAAGGAAATTAATCCTGAATATTCATTGGAAGGACTGATGCTGAAACTGAAGCTCCAATACCTTGACCACCTGATATGAAGAGCTGACTCATTGGAAAAGACCATGATGCTGGGAAAGATTGAAGGCAGGAGGAGAAGGGGACGGCAGAGGATGAGATGGTTGGATGGCATCACTGACTCAATGGACTGAGTTTGAGCAAGGTCTGGGAGATGGCAAAGGACAGGGAAGCCTGGCGTGCTGCAGTCCATGTGGGTCGCAAAGAGTTGGACATGACTGAGCCACTGAACAACAACACAATGTCTTCTGGGGACACCAGAGACCCTAGTGCCTCCTCTAGGACCTTATTCTGGTTCTGGACCTAAAAACTGTGCCTGGCATTGCAGGGGACCTCAGGACCTGATGCTTTTTTCAGGGTTCATTCTAATTGAGTAATACCTTCACTGGCTTGGTTGTTAAACATTGTCTACTTCATCCCTGTAGAGTATGTCTCCAAGGCTCACTCCCCAGGATCACATAGCAGAGGATCCAGGGAATCAATGATGGATGGGATGGAAGCGAGAGAGTTTTATCTCAGTTACCACTGAGGGGAAAAGCCTTGACAAGAATCCAATTGATACAAACCACAATTATGCCATCCTCTGCAGCAGCCCAAAGGAGGAGAGCTCGCTCTCTGAACTCAAAGCTCAGGCTTCTCAGACAAAGGACAGAATAGTTATGTTGATGACTGCCTTGAATAGATGTGTCCCTTAGATGTCCCTGCTAAATATAAGTTTACATTTTCAATGTGTTTTTCTTTGTAGCAAACATATATATGGCAAAATTTCTGTCTTCCTGGAGTTTACAAATAAGAGTTTTTTTTTTTTTTAAATAGTAAACTCGAGAAGACAGATTTCATTTCATATAATAATTTTTAGCAAAACAAAGTACAGCATGGCTATAGGGGAAGACAAGAATGCCCTGAAACAGAAAATTTTTATGTTTGCTGTCTATGGAACACTTGCAAAGGTGAAAGTCACTCAGTCATGTCTAACTGTTTGTGACCCCATGGACTATACAGTCCATGAAATTCTCCTGGCCAAAATATTGGATTGGGTAGCCTTTCTCTTCTCCAGGGGATCTTCCCAACCCAGGGATTGAACCCAGGTCTCCTGCATTCCAAGTGGATTCTTTACCAGCTGAGCCACAAGGGAAGCCCATGGAATGTTTACATCTGAGAATCTGTCAAAAAATGAGGTCCAGGCTTGCTTGAAAACCACCATTGTTCTGTGAATCCTTTTGAGGAACATAAAACCTCTGCCTTTGCCCCAGCAATGACTCTATCATATGGCAGAATCATTATGTAAACCAACATTTAGAAAGCAGAGATGTTACAACTCCTTCCATCAAAAAGTTAATAATCTGTGGCATTCCAAAATCATAACAAAAATGTTGTGTGAGTTCTCCCAATAATGATAATAAAGAACCCCTTTATGGTCTTCAGAATAAAAAAAGTCCAACTCTCAAATAGTTCAGGTCAGTTGAATTCCACTTGATAGTCTTTTTCTAATCTCCTGCTTCCATTAGACAGATCTAAAGGTAAAGCTGGAAGACTCCAGTGCTTTATAAAGAAAAATGCTGTGCCATTCTCCTGTAGACAGAGTTTTCAATGACAGACATTAAAAATTTTACTTTCATTATATAGAACATTTTATTGATATATCTTATTATAATCTCAAAGTTTTTTTTATTGTTTGCAGTGGTTAGGGTCAGTCTTGAGTCTGCTGGCTGCTTTGTATCACGTGAAAATCAAGGGCTGCTCTAGTGTTAATTCTTTCTAACCTGTCTTGTTTCCTGTTTTCAGGGCTTATTCAGTATATCTGATTTAATCAGTTTGGGTGGTTTGTTATAGATTACTTAGAAGTTTACAAAGTACATGAGACTCATCCATATTTTTGCATACGGCTAAAGACTTCCCTTGGAGAAGGAAATGGCAACCCACTCCAGTATTCTTGCCTGGAGAATTCCATGGATAGAGGAGCCTTGAGGAGCCTGGTGGGCTGCCATCTATGGGGTCCCATAGAGTCGGACACGACTGAGGAGACTCAGCAGCAGCAGCAGCAGCAAAGACTACCCTGGTGGTTCAGACAGTAAAGAATCTGCCTGCAATGCAAGAGACCCGGGTTCGATCCCTGGGTTGGGAAGATCCCCTGGAGAAGGAAATGGCAACCCAGTCCAGTATTCTTGCCTGGAGAATTCCATGGATAGAGGAGCCTTGAGGGCCATGGTCCATGGGGTTGCAAAGAGTCAGACACAACTGAGTGACTAACATTTCACTTTAAAGAAAACCAATAGAGCTTTTATTTTTAAATACAATTTACTTGTATTTATATGATCTTCACTAAAGTGGCCATTTAAGAGTCTTATTTTCTTAAAAAGCCAGTTTCACTCTTCTGAACTGTTAGATTCTTGGCCTCTAAAACTCACCTAGATTTAGGTTGGTGATTGGCTATTAACTCTTTTCAGCTGCTTCAATCTGTGTTGTTATTGGAGGGTAAGCCTGTAAGTCTTTTATTCCTCTGTTGCATTTCTTTCCTATCCACCCTTATGCTATATGCTAAGTCACTTCAGTCGTGTCCGACTCTGTGTGACCCCATAGACGGCAGCCACCAGGCTTCCCCGTCCCTGGGATTCTCCAGGCAAGAACACTGGAGTGGGTTGCCATTTCCTTCTCCAATGCATGAAAGTGAAAAGTGAAAGTGAAGTCGCTCAGTCGTGTCCGACTCTTAGCGACCCCATGGACTGCAGCCAACCAGGCTCCTCTATCCATGGGATTTTCCAGGCAAAAGTACTGGAGTGGGGTGCCATTGCCTTCTCCGCCTATCCACCCTTAGGTAGGCAGAATAAAGGAGATCCTGAAATGTCTTCCTCCCTTGTTCTGTGAATATGTCAGGATACAAGTAGAAGGAGATTTAAGGTGGCAGGTAAAGTTAATGTTGCTAATTAGCTGACCTTTAGGTGGGGCTCATAGCCTGGATTTTCCAGGTGAGACCAATGTAATCACGGGAGTCTTTATATAGAGGAAGGCAGAGGGAGAGGGGTAAGAGGGAGGCATCGCAGTGGTCAAGGCTTGATCGGCTCGTGCTGGTTTTGAGGGTGGAAAAAGATAGTGAAGGGAATGGATTCTCTTCCAGAGCCTCGAGCGGGAAGGATGTCCTGTCTACACTGACCTCCCTGTAAAAAACAGTAAGACTCGTTGTAAGTTTCTAACCTTTAAAACTAGAGAGTTCTAAATTCATATCGTTTTACTGTGCTGTTTTTTAAACCCAAAGAAGGGGATTTGCTTAACTGAGTGAAGAAATGATTACATCCATGTGATAAACAGGGAGTCTACAAAGTTAAATTATCTAACAAATCTGTTTTTATCAAGGTTTGGAATATTTTCTTTCCGTCTCTTTTTTCAGCTTCAACAAGTTTATTTCCATTAAGTCTTACAATGCTTTTTTTTTAATTTGAGAGAATGTAATTAATGGAACAATTCAATGGAATAATTAAGGCGATTTTAATACCTCAGCATTTGCTATTTGGCAAAGGAATGGGAGGGGGAAGGAAAATAATTCATGTGGCTTCTCTTATGGATTTGGGTTCCTTTTCAATTTGAAATTCTAGAAGGGATGATGAACTGGTGAAGTTGCTGTCTGTGGTGAAGGGAAGCGGGTAGGAAGAGTGGGGTGGAAAGAGTTGGGGGAGCTCTGTGGCTTTGTGGAGAGGAGTGGGGTGGGAAGAGTTAGGGGATGTTCTGTGTCTTTGATAGGGGTGGGGAGCGGATTGGGAAGAATCGCGGGAGGCCTGCTCCTGCTCGCTCATCAAACAAAATGGTTACAGTTGTTTTGTGTGGCAAGCGTCTCATCTGTGGTGATGGATCCTTTGACCTGTTCCGACTCCTCCCCTCACGGTGGTCTCAGCTGTTTGCTGTTTTATTGTTGTTCCGGGCTCTAGTGTATATTGTGGGTTATGGCATACCAGCTTTGTTTAAATGTCGTGTCGTGTGAGGGGCCGGTGGCGGCATTACCCATGGGACCTTGCGCTTGTTAGGCTGCGCGTCCCCGCCGCCGCCTGCCACGAACTGGTCACTGGTTCGAGAGGTCGGCAGAGGATTCGTTTTGAGGAGACTTCAGTTAGCCTTCCTCCACCCTGGCTTCGGTGTGAAGACCTACAAGACAGCACAAGGTAAGAGGGCCCAGAGCTTGGAGCCTCGAGGGAGGAATAGCGTTGAAACAGTTCACTACTAATCTCAAGCCTTCTAAACCTAAGTCCTGAGGAGGTGGAGCCTCAGGAAATTTCGTAGGGGAACTTTGTTACTGAGAAAGGAGCAGTTCGCGCACACCAGTGCCCTTCAGCCTAGTTCCCCACAGTTTCTTCTATCCTAAAGGGTGGAAACGTGCTTCTCAGTGTCTAGCATAAAAAAACGTACTAAAGTACAACACAAGTTACCATACAAGGATGCTGAAAGGATGACAAATGAGTGATAACATACTTAGCCTAATATTTACAGAGCAACTACTGCTTGCCAGGGCCTGAGTACTACTGGTACAACTTTATTTTTTAAAAAACGGACAAGGAGACGGAAACTCAGGTTACCTGACTTGCCCTCAATCACACAGCTGGTAAGTGGAGGGGCAGAGATGCAAGCCCGAGACTGAGGTCTTGGCCACAACACAAAAGCCTTTTCCTAACCATAGCCATGGTTTAGTGCTTCAGGTAATCAAGATCACCTTAATAGTCTCCTCAGCTTGACTCAACTTCACACAGGTTTCTTCCTTACCAGGGGTCCCTGGGCTCCTTCTTACAGAGTGTACTTTGGAAAACTTGAAATTGTAAATTCTCTCGGCCCCTCTGAGATGTAAAAGTTTTCCCACATCTCCATAGTTTTACTATGGGAGAGATTTCTTTGAAAAGTTTTCATCAAGAGACAGAGGGTTCTTGCCTCCCAGTCTCCATGGGGGAGAAAGAGCCTAATTTAAGGCAAATGCCAGGTAACAAACACTGATGGCCTAATCAGTTGATTTAACTCCTCCTCCCTACAGCATTCATCTTCCAGTTCTTTTCTTTAGCCCACTCACCTCAAATGTTTTAAACTCTGATTGTGCCAGTGTAATTAAGTTCAGTCTCCCCTTTGTTGCAATAGTCTTGATAGTCTTTCTTGCCTATTCAACTGTCCAGTGGGGTTTGACACAGATTCTCCTTAATCGTTCACCTTTTCAGGCATGAAAAGTGAGGTCTTAGTAACTTCAGATTCCCTATACTATGTGATGCCATTTGGATTGAAAGGAAAGGATACTTGCCGTTGTACATTAATGAACATAAGCTTTTACTAGTTCCTTCAGAGCAGGTTATGGACTAGCTTGCCTAGTATTCTGCATTCAGCACATCAAAGAGATCAGATATCCTTCTGCCACTCTTCAAATAGGTTATATATATTTTAATATAACTAACATATAAAGCATGATGTCTTATCCTTTAGCAGTTCCATGATACTGGCAATATTGTTCCCCCCATTTTTCAGAAACGGAGGTGTCCAGAGGTTAAGAAGCTCAAGTTTTGGAGTTAGGACTTAATTTATCTTTAAGTGAATTAAGTGGGACTAGGATGCTTCTGGCGATTGGCATGACATTTGCTAATTTCTCTCTTATGCTGGATATGGTCAAATGATGTTAGTTTAGGTAACATTTCCAGAGGTCTCAGTGACTTGGCAATTTTTTAGTTCCCTTTCATTCTGTGATGAGCTCTTTAAGGATGGGGATCCACAAATGTGCTCCAGAGAACATTCCTCCCATCATTCAGTCACTTCATCACCGAGTCCCCACCCTGGCTTCATTGCTAATCTCCTTTTATCATCATTTTTCCCTTAGGCTAGCCCATAAAATTCTGGTTAACTACACCAGGAAAAAAAAAAGTGCCGTGTTAGAGAACTCAAGTTTCTCTACTAAAAACTAGCAAAAATTTCAAATCCAGATTTCCTGAAATTATGTAGCTCAAGCCCTGTTCATGATTCACAGATAACAGCTGAAACCACTTCATCTACAAGTTAATGGATAAAATTAGCATGTTAAAGAGTTGGAGGACTTAATTAGAAAGGCAATCGTTCAGCAAAAAGCCTCTCAGGAACACTAAAGCCATTTGTTGATTTTGTTTGTAAAAGATTTGGGGACAGAACCTGGAAACAGAAATTTGACTTTGCACACCTAAGTCCACGGTGGAACTATACCATCCTCAGGCTTGCTGTAAAGGAGCTATGTTCATAGAAAACGTATGCTCTTTTACCTTCCATGACTTTATTTTCATCATCCCAGTGTTCCTGAGAGAAACGTTCTGTTTATTTCTCTCTGCTCTCCTCTTGTTTTCTGTCCTGGGGATGGGTTTTGGCATGCCAAAGAAACCATCCTCAGTGGAGAGACGGCTCCATCGTTGGCAGCACTGCTGCTCCTATGCCAGCCATGGTCCTGGACACTTCAAAAATAGCGTTTCTCACCCTTGAGAGTTTTTATTTGTTGCAGCGTTCACCTCTGTGGTTTTGAACAATGTCTTTCAGTTCAATGATACCACTATTTCTGGATTCTAATTTTATGCATTTTTCTGTTGCCTTTCTACTATAAAGGTCTCTTACCTTTTCATGTACATATGGCCTCTCCATAGTACTCCCTCTAATTGAACATTTTTGGTAAAAAATAATATATTTGACTATAAATATTCATTTTAGTGTTGTATGTAATAGTGTTTTGTGTAAATACTGGCTGTTTCGTTTTCTCCTCATTCAACAAATGCGTACTGAGCACCCCACCGTCTCTGTAGTCATCCCTCTCAGTACTAGAATTCTAAGAGTTGAGGGTGTGTGTTGGGGAAAATATCTACCTAAGGGGGCTATTTTTATAGAGGAAGCAGCAGAGCAAAGTGTTTACAGAATCAGAAAGCAGCCCACTTGTATTAAAATACTGTCTTTTGAATACTGAGCAACTCTGTGACCTTAGCAGTTATCCAGCTTCTCTGTGACTCCATTTCCTCATCTGTAAGTTGGGAGTAAGTTCTACTTGAAAGTTTGTAATGAAGACTACATGATTTAATAAAACATTAGACAGGCAAGGGAGATACTTTTTAGGAAGTGTCAAGGGACTACTGGAGAAGGGTATGTAATCAAACCATGAAAAAGGCGAGTTTGGATACTGATTTTTTTACATAAGATGTCAAATATTTTTCCACACCATGAATACCTTTGAGCTTTCACACCTAAGTTATTAATTTGAGGCTGGTATATTTCATTCCTTGCTTTTTCATTGTTTCTCATTAATCCTTTTTTAAAAACTTTACTTTGTATGGATTTTTCTCTTAAGTGTCAGTGATTCTCTTTGTTGACTTAAATAGACTGCTATTTCCCCAGCAAAAATGGGTTCATTCAGGATCAGCAAAAAACTGCAATTCAGGGTCTGCAACCCTGGCAAACCACAGGCAAGCCCCCAGCAACAGGAGAAGAAAGCTCTTTGAAAGGAAGCTGGGAGGGGCTATAGGAAATAGTCTATTGGAGGGCCTGAGAGTTCAAAGTTTAGTGGCTTCTCACTGGCTGAGTCATGACAGTCTCTCATTGACTGAGCTCTTGCCAGGAAAGAAGAGGAAGTCTTTTCTTCATGTTGGACTAGGGATCTCATAGAACATGAGAGCTCCCAGTTCTGTCCTGACCATTTTAACTGAGATTTCTAAACAGAATAATAAACAATTCATAAACATTAATTTAACTTCTAAGTCAAACAACTAACAATTTCTATAACTTCCATGTCTAACATATATCTTCATATTTATAGATAGGGCAAAGTGTAGTCAAATATTTAGTGTCCTGTCTAGCTAGGCAGGATTCTTGATTGTCAAATCTCTGACACTCCTTTGAGGCTCCTTCTAATTTTTTGTTAGGATTTTAGGGACTTGTCAGAATTTTGCTGGAGAGAATCGCTCCCATTGCCTCTGGTTGGCAAGGAGCCTTCCTTCTTCAATCTTGTCTGGAAAATATTTAGCTTCCTACTCAATAGAAGAGTGGTCACAAGGCTAATGGCTTGAAGGATTGGACTGAGGAGTCTAACTACACAATGGACTCACTGGATTCACCCATTTTTTCAGATCCTATCTTTCTATGTCCTTCATCCTCTTGGAGAAGCCAATTTTGAACACTGGTGAGGTTCTGCAGTGCCTTTTATTTATGCACAATTTATAGGTGTAGCAACTGAGGTTCGTAAAAGTCAAACTGAGATCCCATGACAAATGTTAGTCCTGGAAAATGGTACCAGTATTATCTCAGCATAAAAGCCATACTGTAACCATAATACACTACCCTGCTTGGTAGTGTAGCCTACCTGCCCTGCTCGTTATCCTAATAGGAATGATAGCTAACAACCCAAGTGGCACTCATATTAGGTAGCATTGTACACAATTCATATCTTAATTCATTCTTAAGAGAACCACAGGGCATTGATTCTGGTGTTAGCATCAATTTATCAATGAAGAAACAGCAAGAATTCAACTTTGTTAACAATTATTACTGGTAACTGGTTGGCAGTATTTGGCAAAGCAAAATTTAAGCCTTGATAGTCTGTCTTAAGGTAAACAATCCACCTGGCAATGCAGGAGTCTTGGGTTTGATCCCTGAGTCAGGAAGATCCCCTGGAGGAGAAAATGGCTACCCATTTCAGTATTTTTGCCTGGAAAATCCCATGGACAGAAGAGCTTGGTGGGCTAAAGCCTATGGGATCACAAAAAAGTCTGACATGACTTAGCTACTAAACAACTGTCGGTCTTAGAGGACATACTGGTTAAGAAGTTACTATTCTGTAGGTCACTTATAGCTGAAAACTTAATTTTATGATTGCCCCAGGGTGGAATGCTATTTAAATTTTTTAGGACTATTCTATCTTGGCCAATCAGACTGAGGTTTTTCTGAGAATGCATGGTACTTTCATGGAACTTAACATTTTGTTCTATGTACAATTAAGGTGTTCATTCTAAGAAGGCTTATTTTAAAACTGACCTCAGTTCAGCTTTTAAAGATGAGTAAAACAAGACTTCTCTTCTTTTCACAGCTATGTAAGGCCTCCCCAGACAGCCATTTTGCTTTCTTGCATTTCTTTTCCATGGGGATGGTCTTGATCCCTGTCTCCTGGACAATGTCAAGAACCTCATTCCATAGTTCATCAGGCACTCTATCTATCAGATCTAGGCCCTTAAATCTATTTCTTACTTCCACTGTATAATCATAAGGGATTTGATTTAGGTCATACCTGAATGGTCTAGTGGTTTTCCCCACTTTCTTCAATTTCAGTCTGAATTTGGCAATAAGGAGTTCATGGTCTGAGCCACAGTCAGCTCCTGGTCTTGTTTTTGCTGACTGTATAGAGCTTCTCCATCTTTGGGTGCAAATAATATAATCAATCTGATTTTGGTGTTGACCATCTGGTGATGTCCATGTATAGAGTCTTCTCTTGTGTTGTTGGAAGAGGGTGTTTGTTATGACCAGTGCATTTTCCTAGCAAAACTCTATTAGTCTTTGCCCTGCTTCATTCCGTATTCCAAGGCCAAATTTGCCTGTCACTCCAGGTGTTTCCTGACTTCCTACTTTTGCATTCCAGTCCCCTATAATGAATAGGACATCTTTTTTGGGTGTTCTAAAAGGTCTTGTAGGTCTTCATAGAACTGTTCAACTTCAGCTTCTTCAGCGTTACTGGTTGGGGCATAGACTTGGATTACTGTGATATTGAATGGTTTGCCTTGAAAACGAACAGAGATCATTCTGTCGTTTATTGAGATTGCATCCAAGTACTGCATTTTGAACTCATTTGTTGACCGTGATGGCTACTCCATTTCTTCTGAGGGATTCCTGCCCGCAGTAGTAGATATAATGGTCATCTGAGTTAAATTCACCCATTCCAGTCCATTTGAGTTCGCTGATTCCTAGAATGTCTATGTTCACTCTTGCCATCTCTTGTTTGGCCACTTCCAATTTGCCTTGA